>NW_022146734.1:3223643-3375234 GCF_002938485.1 Sitophilus oryzae | reverse complement strand
TTGTTGTACTTCGTTTCAGTTTACCCACGTGACTCAGCGGTACATACGCTTTCCAAAGAGGTATCACAAAATTGGGGGTATCGCTATCTGAGGTTAGAAATTGAGGGTGGCAGCACCTAGAATTGGAGTCGAAGGGTAGTTTGAAAAACTCATTAAGCTGGGTTGCAATTTGTAACTTATGCTGAAAAAATCACTTTTCTCATTAATGCCCACCTAATTTTTTCGATGTAAGGGGTAGTTTTCAATTTCACCCTAAAAACTTTACTGTTGATCATCGTTTTTTGGCATTTTTCATGGGCTTTCAAAAACGCGCCACAAAGATTGGGGGTGTTGCCATTTAAGATTTTCAAGTGAGTAGTGGTGCCGCCTTAAGGGTATAGGTCAGGGTGGTTCAAAAAATACGTCATATGTATTTCCCCTCGATATTATAGAAACGGTTTTTTTTATTTTTTATTTTTTGATATCTTTTTTAGAACTTAAAAATTATAGCCATTGTAAGTTTTCGGTGGCCCACCCTGTATACAAAAAAAAATGTTAAAAAAGAATAAATTTAGATATGATTGGATTATATTTATGTGACATTGTATCTTGGAAAAAGTCTTGGGTTTTTGGCCACTGTAAGAGCAACTTTAAAATAATAAAGGAATAATGTTTTTTTTTAAATTAACAAAAGGCATATTACAGCCACCTTATATGAGGCTCTTTAATAGTCAAAATAAATTTATTTAACAGAGCAAAAATCTTAGCTTTTCGCAATTAGTGAAAACAAAATCAATCCAATCCTGGTTATATCCTAATACTAGCATTTACCAACAAAATAAAATATATAGAATTAAATTACTTAAAAAACACATCTAGTATGCTTAGAGCTGACACCGGAAATTGGCACTAATCAATTTAATTGCTTTGGTTTCAAACGTTTTGGTATTTTTTGGATTTAATTCAAGTAGCAGAAGAGAATCAGACATTTTCAAGAAATGAACGTATATCTTTAACCGTGTCTTTAACCATTTTATCATTCATTAAATGTTATTTTCTTTTTATAACATTTTGTTTTCCAGTGTACAAGACTTTTCTATGGGGTACTGAATATCATATTTAAGATGAAGCTAAAAGAGTAATGAATATCATACATTATACCTACAAATTTAAAATATAGAATGTTTTTGTTAATCTAATCTATACTAATATATAAAATCCTTAAGTGACGAAAACGTACTGATTTAATCCACGATCCTGCTCAAGAGCCGCTCAACGTAAAGAAGCTCAATTTTAGCATACAAGGTTGATTCTAGGGTGTAGAGATTCGATAAAGAGGGATTTTTCAGAAATTCCAGTTCCAAGAGGGTGAAACACCCCTCCGATATTACAATATTTTTTATTTAAAAAACGTTCAAAGTTTCCAGAAAAACGCTTAAAACACATTATATTTTATTTTTTTTTTATACACATTTTAAGATCTTTTAAAATGTATACAGAGGGTGTTTCAAAAAATCTCGTCATTAATTAGCTGGCTTGATCCTACTAAAGCCTTAACGTAAAAGTTGATTTTTTGGAAACAGATTGACTTTAGGACTTTAGGTTAGATAAGAAGGGATTTTTCGCAACTCGAATTCTAAGGGGATGAAATTATCCCTCAAATATTAAAATATTTTTTATTTAAAAGCCGGTGAGTTTTTTGGAAAAACTCTTAAACACGTAAACACGTTTTGTTCTTTTACATATTTTAAGGTTTTTTATAAATTTATACAGGGTGTTTCATAAAATATGACCATTGAGTAATCACGATTCTGCTTAAACTACTTGACGTTTAAAGCAAAGGTTTTTGCCAAACGGATTGACTGTGGGGTGTAGAGGTTCGATAAGGAGGTTTCTCAGATCTCAAATTCCAAGAGGAAGGGGCAAGAAACGCCCCTCAAATATTACAATATTTATTTATTTAAAACAGTTAGTCTTTCGGGAAAACGCTTGGACAAAGCATAATTTATTGGTTTTACATATTTTAGAAATTTTAAAAAATCATACAGAATTATTCAAAAGTTGGGTAATTTCTTAACCACGTTTGCTGCTTAAACTACTTGACGTAAAGAGCTTTTGGCAAACGGATTTTTCGAAAGATGTTCGAAAGTCAAATTCCAACGAGATGAAACTACCCTTCAAATATTACCAAGTTATATAATAATATCGCCATATTGTTTTTTCTCATGCTGACATAAATGTGAGAAAATTTTATCCAGTTTGTATGATAATGGAAATTCTTGCTTTGCTTTATCATCATTACAAATGATTAATTCGACGCGAACGAAGTCGCTGGTACACGCTAGTAGTAGTATACACATCGGGACAGTTCCGAAGTGTGGTCTGGATTTCAGCGTGTAAGGCAGTGATGTTGACAGCTTAATGGAAAATCAAATGTATTAAAAAGAGATAAAAGTTGGATTAGTACATTTCTTCTATGATGTATTGCCAAATCTTGCCTCAAAATTTCAATTGACACAAGTAGGCGTTTACGGTATATGTTACGGTTAAAGTTCGATGTCCGGTTAATGTCGACATAAAGGATGAACCTGTGCATTTCCTTTGTACAGGGTGAGTCAACGATAGAGTAAAGTCCATTATCTTATTTGTTTCGAGGTTTATAAAAAAATGTTAAATACAAAAGTTATATGGACTGTTAAAATACACATTTTAAAATTATTATAGAGTATACAGGGTGTTTCAAAAAAGTGTGGCGGATATAACGTATGATTTTTTAAATGCAACACCCTATTTTTTATTTTAATTTTAGATTCTACGTAAAATTCCGTAACTTTTTTATAATATAATGTTATATAACTAAAGTTAATAGTTTTTGTTATATTTAAATTTGTTTAAACAAATGTTAGATTGCAGTGTGATAAAAAATTGTCAATGATGGCATTGATTCTGAAGTTGGACAAATAAAATTTGGTAGGAGAATTTTATTGTGATATAGAAAAAGACCTATGTAAAGATATTTTAGTTAGATGTTACAGGGTGTTCAGAATATTTTCTATCAAATCAAGTAAAAAAATACCGGGGGTGCCATTTAAAAATCAAAAATAGTAGTCATTTCCGATGAAACAGGAAGTGACCAAAAACAATTGAATACGTCAATCAATCCCAATTTATGTCATATACTAACATACCAAATGTCGTTTTTTTATCTGAAAAAATAAAAAAGTTGGGTTGAGCCACTTTATATGGGAAATATCATCGATCGTCATTTCCCAGCCAACTAGACGCCGTTTTTTTAAGAATTGAAATATAAGGCCAGAAGCCCAAAAAAATGCTAGTAACGCCACAGCTCCCCACGAGACATGGCACATGATTTTTCAAACACCCTGTATTGCAAATCCTTAGCATGCCCTCTATTATTTATTTAGACTATAAAATCCTATAAGTAGCGATAAAGCAAACTGAAAAAATTACCAAACCAGTTTTTATCAATGTACTTTTTCTAAAATAACAGAATTGTTATTGATAAATCCCTCATACTTACCTATATTTCCCCAATCTTCCTTTTTAGTATCTAATCTTATCGAGAACCACAATATTTACCTATCGGCACAGCTATCGGTATCGAAAAATTTTAGGTATTGAGTAAATAAAGGCTCGATCCTAAATATTTCTATTTCCATTTTCAATTTTCTGAATGAATAGACAGTATGTTGACAGACTGTTGAAGAATACAAATCCCTATGTTTTCAAGAATAAAAAATTATAAATGGGAAATTTTAATAATTTTGGTCGTTTTTACACTTTGCTATTTATCTGCAAGAGATAATAGAGTACCTCATACCAACAACAAAAGAGTAAAGTAAGTTTTTTCCTAAACCTGATGGCATGTATTTTAAAATAACTGATATATTTTATCAATTTTAGGGACTACTTGCTTAAATCGATGGTAACCAAAAGAATTGAAACAGAAAAAACATTAAGATAATATAATTTCAAAATTACAAAATAGCATTATCGAATTTATTGGTAAATAAGGATAAAACAAATAATTTTGAATTTCTTCATAATTTTACACCATCCCTAATCCCGAACCTGTCAAATAAAAAAATGTAAATATAACCTCACATTTTTTGTATTTATTTTTCCGATTTTAGAACGGTTTTCTTGTACTAAAATTTATAACAAATTAATAAACAACATTTCTACGGTTTATGGTATGATTTTTACACAATCTCTACATTTTTAAAAATATGATAGTACATAAATTACTACATCATTTACAAAAATCCTTTAATGTAAACATGAAAATTTGGAATATTTGATTATGTTTTTTAGCCTTTCTTATTTTTAGATCGCTCCTAAATTTGCCCAGTTTTGCAGTTGTAGTTCTTCAAAGATGGTAAAATTCTTGAATCAAGACGAAGCCATCAACATAGATGTTGAACTATTCAACGAATACAAGTATTCGGTTGACCAGCTTATGGAATTGGCTGGTCTGAGTTGTGCAGTTGCTATAACTAAATGTTTTCCATTGGATCAGTGTGGTAGTAGATCAACTCTTATTTGTTGTGGACCAGGTATGTAGATAGTATCTAAATCTGAGTATTTTATTAAATTCTGTTTTTATAGGAAATAATGGTGGTGATGGATTAGTATGTGCGAGACATTTAAAATTATTCTATTATAACCCTGTTGTGTACTACCCGAAGCAAACTAACAAAGAATTATATCATAATCTTACACACCAATGCAAATCTATGAATATTCCCATATTGCAAGTAAGTTATTTTTTAAACTTTTGCAGCATAAACTAAAATGACATTTTAGTCGCTACCTGAGCCTGGTAATTTTGAAAATGAATACGGACTGATAGTTGATGCTCTCTTTGGATTCAGTTTTAAACCACCAATTCGAAGTGATTTTCTGCCTGTTATTGATTTATTGAAAAGCACTTCTTTACCAATAGCAAGGTAAATCAATTATGACAATATATACAAGGTGACTTAATATTCAGAATAAGTTCTATATCAGATTTCCCATTTGAGATTCTCACTTGTAAAATATGATGGCAGTAATAGTGTTCAGTGAAAAATAGATTCAATACATGTGATTCTTATACAGGGTGTTTCATAAAACATGTGCCATCTCTCGTGGGGAGATGCTATAAAAGTGTCGACGTATTCACCAGGGACGTGCATATGGGTTATCATTGGAATATTTTTCTAAAAAAAGAATGCACGCCACTGACTTTTTTCTCTTGTTAGCGAAATAGTGTAAGAAGGCTAATGCCGATTAAATGTCGTCTCTTTATATTTTGTCGATTTCGGCCTCATTGGTGAGATAAACGCAATTTCATTAATTTGCCTTAGTCCAAGTCTAATTAATCTATCATTAACTTGCAAAAATTTTAAATAAGTGTTCATTGATTCCTCATAAAAAAATATGAAAAAAGGTTCTTATAAACTTGGGTATGGAAATGCATAGTTTTAGAGTTATAGGATGTTAAAACTTTTTAAATTAGGTTTTTGTAATTACCTTAAATACCATTATTTTTTATTTGAAATTGCTGTAGGTTGGGACTAACACTAATAATAACTAATAGTAATATTTAATAATAAATTAGGTAAAATATATAATTCATTTTTATTTTAATTTAATTAATTTTAATTAATAAAATTGCGTTGATGAGATACAAGGACGCCAAATTTGACAAAATATCAAGAGATAACTTTTAATTGGCATTAGACGGCCTACACAATTTTGATATCAAAAGAAAAAAAAATCAGTGGCGCACATGTATTTTTTTAAATATTCCAGTTATAACGCATATACACGTCCTTGAAGAATTTATCGACCCTTTTTTAATATTGAAATATGTAGCAATTATTGTAACTTTTACCCTCGAAATTTCATTTGAATCACTAAAAGTACTTGGAAGGAAATTATAATAAATTGAAAGATTAAAACTTTAACACCCTGTAGCTACGAAACAAAGCAGAATCAGACCTATGTTGATATGAAAAATAAATCTTATTTTTATGTGAGGAATCTCCTCACGAGAGATGGCACATGTTTTCTGAAACACCCTGTATATTTTACAGAAATTTAAAAAAATACAACAACTCTTCTATACAAATGTCTTTATCATCACCATCTGTATTCATGATTTTGTTTTAAAATGTGTGCTGTTCTTAGCTGCATATATTTTACTAAAAATATTGTAGTGAAAATCTCAAACATAACACCCTCAATAAATTTTCTTATAATTTTTATTTTCAAAATTTATATCCTTAAAACCTAATCCTGAAGTTATACAATGACTTCAATAACACCCAGTATATTTCACTGCTTACAGTGTTGATATACCAAGTGGATGGAATGTTGAAAGCGGCGAAACCGAAGAAGGTGGAATCAAACCAGAATTACTAATATCACTTACAGCACCAAAAAAATGTGCTCAATCGTTTAAAGGGAAACACCATTATCTAGGCGGCAGATTTGTTCCGCCATTGCTAGCTGAAAAATATCAGTTGAATCTGCCAAAATATCCCGGAACTGACTGTGTTGTATCTTTAAAGAATTAAGTATAATTTGATAATTTTGTTATAAAAAATTTGTTTAAAAATATATACATAATATATGGATAAGTACGTCTTTTTATTTCAGTATACAGGGTGGCCCATCGAAAACGTTCCGCAAGGCATAACGGCCAGGGTAATTTTTTTTTTCAGAAAATTCAAAAACACGTCAATTTTGTTTGTGAGGGGGACAACTTTTGCCCCAAAAATGATTGCAAAATCTTCGACCCTCTAAGCGGGGGTGTCATCCCCCATTTTTTTTTCAAATGGGAAAGGGGGTCAAGTGATACCGCAAAGAAAAGGGCTTTCTATTCTCTATACTTTCCGGCTTCGTTTTTGAAAATCGGTCGAGTCATTGAGAAAATATGAAGGATGGAAATTTGAGAAGTTTATTTAAACATTTATCAGAGTAAACGATAAAGGTAAATTCCTTTGAATAAGAAGACTAAGGAAGGAGCATAATGCTATCCATGTATTCGTGCATGGTGGGCGGAAAAAGCACCATAAAAGCACTCTAGGGTGGGGATCCTTGACAGTTCTGTTTGACGATTCATTTGACACATTTGAATTTGATTTGAAATTTTGTGGATTTGTCAGTCTTTACGAAGCTTATTTTATGTTATTTATTATTTATTCTACTACTGATAGTTATATAAAGGTAGTAAATCTAGATAGAAATTGTGGCAGCACTTAAATTAACAGTGACACTATCGCGATTTATCGAAAAAGACTCTAAAATAGTTGGTTGTGTAGCGTGCGGTAGATCTGGGCAAAAATTGAGTGAAATAATGGAACAACTTTTCGCTAGTAAGTGACTATATAATATACATACATGTAGTAAACCGATCATTTATGAAATTCACTTAAATTAACTAAATTATATATTTTTCTTGCATTTTAGCTTTTATTTATTTTAACCTCCTTTGTCGCCTATTGCTACAATTCACTGCACTGCAAGATTCAACCATTTCAACACAAATACAACTAAAAAATCGTCTATGCGGTCCAAAAATGTTTGTAATAATCACCAAAAAGCACCAAAAACTGACAAAAACACACGGTTTTAATGACAAGAAGCCATTTTCTGCCCTGACTATCGCTATCCTTCTTGTCTGTCTCATTCTAACATCGATCGATACGGGGCAGACCCATTCCATATATCTTAACATTTCGTTGGGTAATACCCTATTTTTATCCTCACTTACTGACCTAAGTATAAATTTGATAATTTTGTTATAAAAATTCGTTGAAAAATATATACATATATACAGATAAGTACGTCTTTTTATTTGAATATATAACATTTTAAAATATTACCACGCTACCATCGAAAACACTTTACTAAACAGTCTCGCCATGAGCTGATACACCGGCATCAGTATCAACCCGACTATGAGAAAAATTAGAAACAAAATCACTGTGAGTTCGCCGAAAAGAATGGCTCCTTTTATAGCTCTGTCCTTGTTGTCCTCTGTTTCTACGATATCGATGACTTTGTCCAGGAAAAAACGTAAGAAATACACCAGTCCGTCCACCAGAGGCATTAAATTCCACAGCATTACCAGAATCGTAATGGCGGCAGTGTACGCCTGGGTACATAGTGATGTGACCAACGTTACAAAGGTAACTTCTCTGCAAAAAGAAGTGATTTACTTTAAAAAAATATATCTTTATACTAGTAGTGGGAACTATCGAATGAATACTATCGAAACATTCGATAGTTGCAATTCATTCGAATAATTCGATAGTTAGTAAGAAAACATTCGTTGAAAACTATTCGAATAAAAATTATCGAATAGATCCGTCATCTGCCTTGAAATATTGTATTCTAGTAATTCGGCAGCAAAAACCATTCATTTATAAAATTCATTCATTTATGAAATTCATTTATTCGTCAGGATCGATTATAATAAAATATTAACTGAATTTTAGTTGTCGCGCGCACGGCGACGTAGGTTTTCTTTCCGAGAAACCCGACAGCGGTCAGTGGCAATGCTATGAAAGAAGCCGGCATCTTTGATTTTTTGCGGAGTCAGATATAGATAAGGACACATTATTTTTTTTATTGAGGTGCTAGTATTTATACAGAAAATACATTATGAAGGGCGCTGTTGCCATATTTTGGTATTAGTTGATATTAGCAAAGAATATTATTGTTTGACTTAGTTGATAGTTAGTTAGGGATAGTATGTCTATATATTCTGCATTTTATTAATATTCTGTTGTTACACTGCAATAATACTTGTTATTTTGGATGTAGGAAAATGATTTTTAATGTTTTTAAGCAAAGACTGGTTTAATAAATAATAATAACAGTAATAATTTGTTATACCTATTAACAACAAAATTTAAAATCATTTAATATAAATATTTTTTTAAGTAGTAGCAAAATATAAACAACAAATTAGATGTCAAAATTATTTATATTAGATCCTATTTAAAAATAATATAGTCTCTAAATTTTTTGGGGGGCAACGTTGGTTTATTAAATAATAATAATAATTACAGAACTAATTTGTTATATTAACAACAAATTTTAAAATCATGAAATATAAACATTTATTAATTTTCTAAGCATACAATGTAATGGAAGAAAAATATAAATAAAAAATTAGAAATCAAAATTATTTATATTAGGTGCTTTATATTACTGTTGAAAAATTATATTTACTTTTACTGGCATTTACTTTAAAAAATAAATGAAATCGCAAAAAACTACATGTAAGAGAATTAGCATAAACAAAATACAAACATCGTTAACTTTTTTTTAAATTGGCACGTGTAAAACTTTCATTTTAATTTTCTCACCCCATAGTTTGAGTTCAATAACCATTTACTTAACCACATTACTTAAATATGATTATTAAGTTCAACTAATTCATATTATTAAAACATCTAAAATACAAATATGTATTTTAAAATTAATTGTAAGTTCATCTCATCTCTCTTAAAAATTCTTCAAAACTTCTCAAAATTTCCCATTAAAAATAGACCATATATCATATAAAATTAAATAATTGAAAGATCGGACTACGGAAAACCACACAAATTTTCGAAAAATTTTGACCACCTGCACACAATCGTCAATAAATAAAATTAAAAATAACTACTATTTTAGTATTTTAACTATTTTAATAAACGCAAAAATAGCACAGTATTTATACGGCGAAGTTATAAAAATTTGGAAGAACTAATAATGCACTGACGCATACAAAAATCAAACGAATACTAAATGTCATTTATCAAAAGCATTCGATAGTCGTGGCTCAACGATAACCATTTAGTCGCACGGCGAGGTTGTCACATATGCTTTAGTATACAAATGAATGAATGATTTTATTCGAATAAAAACATTCGATAGTTGAAATCATTCATTCATTAAACATTCGATAGTCTAATTCATTCGATAGTTCCCATCGCTACTTTATACCATTCGATCAAAGAAAAAAACGGCCAGAGTTGACTTGGAATTGACTCTTCCATCGATTGCCTTTTCCAAGTCAACTTGGTGCATTTTTTCGACCAAAGAATATATCCCTAGATCATGTAGCTTAACATGGATCATGTTTATAATATCACATCTTTTTTTACGGAGCGTACGGGGTGTCACAAATTCAAATCTGATAATTTTTAATATATTAATACTCAGTATTGATACTACTAATGTACATATATCTATAAGGTATCTAGGAAACCGTAAGAATTATTCAAATTTTGATACTGCAGTCTCGGGTTCTTTTATTGAAAAAATCACAATGCCGCAAACGGATCGTGGCTATCTTGATCGGTTTCGAAGCTACAGGGAGATTCTCAAATTTTGTACTTTTTGAAGATGTTCGATAGTTGGTTTACTTCAGCAACTACGCAAAAACGAATTATACATTCTAAAGGTACTTTTCTGTGTAGAATGCAGTGGCGTAGTCAGACTTTTTCCGAAAAAAAATATTTTTTAGATTATCACTACACCTATTTTTATTAAATAGAACCCCCTGTATATTCTTAAATTTCCTGATTCAGCTTGGCATGGGCTTCTCGAAAATATATAACACTCCATATTTATTTTCACTATTAACCTCACCATTTCAAATTTTTCTTAAAATATCCAGTTAGTAGCAGGCCGCGCCGAGTAACAAGATAAACGGTTGTCATGGTGACCGGGACATACCTTTGATGAATGCGTGACATTTCATTTCAACAGATTGAAGTGTGTGTATTTTAAATAATAAAAAAATTAGTAAATTTGAAAATTTTGAGAAATATAATATGTTAGAATGTTGTATTGACTCTAACAAACATAAGCAAATGGCAGCTGATTTATATTTTGAGCGGTATTTTGAGCGCGAGCAACCAAACCCAGCCATTTTTAAAAGATCAGAAAACAGTTTAATCCTAGCCACCTAGGTCACCTGATATCACTCCCTTCTCTGGGGCTTTCTAAAAAAGGAAATTTATCGAAATGCAAATAGAACATTAGAAGAGTTACAAGATAGTATTGTTGTGGCTTTACAAAGTGTAACCAACATACACATTCGAAATGCTGTTAGCGGCGGCGTGCAGAGACGGTGCCAACTCCGTCTAGATAATAATGGGCAGCAGTTTGAACATTTAATGTAGTCTTTGTGTTTTTATTTTTTATATTAACTAAAAAGCCCGATTGAAATTTTTGTTGAGTTGGTATTAAAATATGTTCTTTTGTTTCTGTCACACTTGTTTTTTATTTGCTTCGTATTGTTCGAATTTATTTAATTGCTAATAGATGGATTAATTTGAAAGTAGATATTCGCTTGTTTCCTTTAATGCTCGGCATGACCTACCAAGACGAAAGTCGATATCTTTAAATAAATTGGAATTAATAGTGAAAATAAATATACAGGTTTGTTCACCACATACGACACGGAGTATTGTAGCTAAACGATGAGATTTTTACAAATTGTAAGTTTGGGGTTCGTTGAAGGACTATTAGAGCTACAATTTAAAACATCCCAAATAAATAAAAAATATCAAAGTTGTATTTTTTTAAATGGAACACCCTGTATATTATTACATTTCTAGTTTCTTTCTTTTAAAATAAAGGTAAATTTGATTAAGGTTTATTATACTTAAACCTTACCGTTTTTGAAATATTTTCAATTTTGTGAAATTGCAGTAAAATTTTTAAAGCTTCATTTCTCCAAGGGTATCAATGTTTTTAATACTAAATATTTAATGAAGTTTATTTATTGATCAGTTATTGTGTTGCAATATGCATTTTTTCAAAAAAAGAACCCGAGACTGCAATATCAAAATTTGAATATTTCTCACGGTTTCCTAGATACCCTATAGAAACAACCAAAATGGTCCACCCTGTACAGTTCATACCAAATAAACTTTTAGTCACGTGATTAAACTTGACCGACACAGCGTTGCCCACTTTTATAAAATACTTTCTTTTAATCAAAATATTTTTGGGAACAAAAAATATACAGACCGGACCACCGTAGTAGTAACATAGGCAGAACCGGACGAATTAGCGTATACCCGTCCGCCGGATAAAAAGCAGGCGAAAAAATGCGATAAAATAAAACTAGGTAGATATGTGATAAGAATGTTTCAGAATTTCTATTTATTCGTGTTTTAATCATATACGTATTACTTTTTACAAATATACTCAGCCTAATCTCCAAAAAGTGAAGCCCAAACAGTGAAAGAACAATATGGAATTCTGCATAAGTCTATTTCACCCGGATATTCATTTAACTGAGCATGCCTCACCTGAAGAAGTTTTCATTGGTCGATGTTTTTAAAGGGAAGTGGTTCACTGACATTTCCCCTAACCTTCAATTTGATTTATATTTTTATTATTTATAACACATTATCATGGAGTTGGAAAAATATAAAAAAATAGTTGGAAACAATAAACTAAACAAAATCACTCTTTTACGCGCACAAATAAAAAGTAATACAAACAGAACTAAAACAACAATCAATCGGAGTTTGGCGCAATCGCAGTTCAATCCATATCCGGGTGAAATAGACTAATGCAGTTTTAATATGGAGCTGGGTTATGTTGTCTCTTTCTTACGGCACAGAAAATGCACGGGGTTAAATAGGGAAACCTGAGTATATTTGTAAAAAGTAATACGTATATGGTTTTAATAGCCAAAACGAATACATAGATTCTCGCGACAGTTCTCGTGTAAAATTTATTTTTTAAGTAAAATAATGGATGTTTACGAAGTTCGTGAGAAAATTCAAATTGTAAATTGGTATTTCCAAAATAGGTATTATCGGGATATCTTCTTCTTCTTTCCATGCCGTCTTCTCATAGAAGGTTGGCGACCACTTTTCTAAATTCTTCTCCGTCTTTTGCAACATGGAACAATTCTCCAATGCCAAGATTTGTCCACTCTCTAATGTTTCGGAGCCAGGATTTTTTCTTTCTGCCGATACCCTTCCTCCCCTCAATTCTGCCCTGCATAATATTTTGTAACAGTAGATATTTGTCATTGATATTTGATATTTTATCGGGATATACAAACAATTTTTCCACAAATTTTTGTAAATAGGCCAATTCCATCTTTACCTACTGTATCAAGAGTTATTAATAATTTTGAAACACATGGGTGCGTGTTCCCATAAAAACAAAAAAAGCCTGATGTGTTGATTAATGAAGAACAGTAGTTAAAGCAAGTGTTCATTTGCGCTACCGCGGATCAAAATCCCACGTTTTCAAGTAATCAAATTGCTGAGTTGGTTGTCCTGCCCACAATGCCCGTATTGTTCACAAATATTTGACCAATAATTTTCCCAACAGTTTAATTAGTGGATATGGAACTATTTTGTGGCCCGCTAGATCACCAGATCTTTCTCCCAATAACTTCTTTTTGTGGGGTTATGTAAAATCCAAAGTGTATGGTCATAATAGGGCTAATAATCGGGATGAGCTTCAAGTAAAAATACGAGAGGCTTTCCAAACTATTAGCCCTAATATGTTAGCCAATGTCAGACGGGGATTTTACGACCGCCTAGGCTTCTGTCTAGCACAAGAAGACGGTTATAACTTTTTTTTATTTAGAGTAATATTTTAGTTTTTTTTGGGTTTAGAAAATTTATTTATTTTTAGTTTTGGCTTGTAAACACACTGAAATAATAAAGATTTAAGTATTTTTATTTTAAATGTTACCTTAAGTAAAGGTAAACACTTAAAATGAAAATAATAAATACTCGGCACTCCTCGCGTCGTATTCCTAGTCTGTCACGACCGACCCGTCCAAGCGCAACTGCAACTGCGTACTGCCTGACCAGCCGACTAGCCGGTAGTGAATCTCGAGTACGAACGCAAAACGGGTAAACGTAAATTCGTCCGGCAACTTGCTATGTTACTAGTAGCCTGGTCTTCTCTGTATAAACAGTTATTGTTTACGTCAACAACTCGCCTTCTTAACAGCACTTAAGGAACATAAAGGGCCATTACTACCGCTTTCCCGTTCAAAATATTCTAATAAAGTTTTTACGGCTATCTAGCTATCTTGTACAGGGTGGGTCAAATTCGACGCTTTTAAATGGAAGCACCTTTTTCTATAGAAGATAGACGAAAACTAATATCGGGATCTGGAGCTCAATTTTCATCAAAAACATGATGGTGAAACCCGCAAATCAATATTTGTTACCGTTTCGGAATTACGGTTTTTTTTTCAAAAATGTGCATTTTTAACAAATCGCTGTAACTTTTTTGCTATGGAAAATTTTGTATTTCTATGAAAACATTTCAAAAGCACCTTTTTACGTAGAATTTAATAGTTTAAGTATAATTATTTTTAAATTAATAATTTAAGTGTTATCAACAGAAAAAATGATTTTTTTTGGGACACCCTCTATATTTTTAATTAACTGAAAAGAATTTAAAATTACCTTTCCAAAAATATAGCACACTTGATATTTTGTTATAATCCCCTTCGAAATACAGAATTTTTAAAAGTTCGCCACTTTTAACTAGTAGGCTTTGGACCCCTTATTGATGATATGCCCTTAATGGAACTCGAAAACATATTTTTTCAGCAAAACGACTCTGAACGCTGAAGTTATCAACAAATTTTTGCAGCTAACTTCAAAAATATTTAGATAACTAACCAAGATCCCAGTCGTTGGCCGTCGAGGCCGCCTGACTTAGTGCCCATGGATCTAATCCTATGGATATATTTACGGAAGAATGAGGTTCCTTATTCTTCCGTATAATCTAGACAAGAATTAAAAATATTTATGAGAGGGTATCTTTTACCCCCACTGAGTTAACGAATTCCGCGATAAATTTTCAAAAACGGCCCCGTCTGTCCATAACAGAAGACGGTCGATATGTCGAACACCTGTAGCAAAATCTCATGTCTTGGTTTGCTATTTATTTTTATTGTTATTAGATATAGTTTAAATATGTCGATGTTGGTTAAATATATTTTAAATTGTTATAAAATTCTGCATCTCTCATAGCAAATATTATTTTCGTTTTAATTGATGCTCACAGCTAGAATTTTTTTGCATTACAGCCGGTGCCGCTCAAAGCCTACTTATTTAAAGCGGGCGAATTTTTATATACTCTATATCTCGAAGAGGAATCGAGCAAAATATCTAGTGTGTTATATTTTTGGAAAGGTAAAGTTAAATTATTTTCAATAAATTAAAGATATACAGGGTTTCCCATATAAAAAATCAAATTTTCTGTTGATAATTCTTAAATTAATAATTTTAAAAAAATTATACTTAAACCATTAAATTCCACGTAAAAAGGTGCTTTGGAAATGTTTTCATAAAAATACAAAATTTTCCATAGCAAAAAAGTTACAGCGATTTGTTAAAAATGCATATTTTTGAAAAACACCCCGTAACTCCGAAACGGTAACAGATATCGATATGCGGTTTTCACCATCATGTTTTTGACAAAAATTGAGCTCCAGACACCGATATTAGTTTTTGTCTATCTCCTATAGAAAAGGGTGTTTCCATTTAAAAGCGTCGAATTTGACCTACCCTGTACACTTCGCACTAAAAAAGGTTCTAAAATGTACAATGTTCGACTACAAAGTCTGCTAGTAAACATTTTTAAACTTAAAGTATCACAACAATATTTATTTAAACCAAAAACTCGTAATACAGAACAAAAGTGTCAAATCGAATGACAATGTCAGGAAATAAATGTGGCAATTTGACATTTTTTACAGCAGAGCTACCACCTGAATCGCCAGCGGGAAATTTAAATTCCAGTTAGCCAGCCCGGCGCCGAATGGCCGTTGGTTGGCAACAATGAATTTAAAAATCGCGTCCTCGATGACGTAACTAAAAGTTTAATTGGTATCGCTTATACCAAGTTAGTCAATATGATCTAGAGATAAAAACACTAAACATACTCATTTCTTGGAACACCCCTGGCTTCCTGATAATCGACCACCGGTTCTCTGATCATATGCAGAGTGTATAACAATCCAGATTTGGATACTCGCATTTTAGATGTCTGTGCGTTTTCCATTGCTTGGGCAGCTTGAGGTCCTGTATCAGTACCTGTATATACAGGGTGTCTCAGATTTTAATCGGGAAAATTTAATAGACGATAGAACTTGCAAAAATAAAACAAAAAGTTCATATCAACTTGTAAGATTTAAAGCTTCCTTTTCGAGATACAAGGTACCATTAGAATACCAATTATAATATTAATTACCAATTAGAACTTATTTTTTTTCGCAAGAAGTAAGCAAGATAGACAAAAAAGTCAGGAGACAAAAAAATAATATTTTTAATTACTAAATCCAAAAATAATATTAAACTAAAAAAGCAGTGGCGTGCCTATTTTTTCCTTTAAAATACTTTAACAGTGATGCCCCACCGCCGCCCCTGGCCATTAAACTTAAATCTAATTACATCAAATTAAGTCCCATAGTAAGTGTGCGAACACAGTGCAAGCAGGTTTGCCGCTTACTGGTAGCCAGCGCCAATCTGGGTACTTATTCTTGACATCGTTCGCAACTTTGCGTATACGCATCACGTGTATTGTTATAAACAGGGTATCCCAGAAATAAGTGCAAGTTTTTTAAAGGGTGGTAGATCTCGATAAAAAAAACATATTTTCTCTTTATCGTTTTTCAAATAAGTCCAAAATAACGGAGTTATTTTACTTTGAAAATTTCCAAAAAAAATGATTTTTTGCTCAAATTTTGAGAACCTTCTTCATGTGCCTTCTCCTCATCGGAGGTTGGCGACCATCAATTGGAATTCCTCTCTGTCTTGAGCCAAACGGATAATTGCACTTGCCTCTCCTATATTAAACCATGGGACTGGCGCAAATTCCGCATGCAGGAAAACCGTTTACGCCCGATGCCTCGTCGTCCTTCAATCTTTCCCTCAACGATCAGCTGTAGGAAACTATATTTGTTATTTCGAAAAATATGACCAAAATATGCTGCTTTTCGTCGTTTTATTGTAGTCAATAGTTCTTGGTCCTTACATATTCTTTCCAATACTTCGAGATTTGTTTGAGAACCACTGGATCTTTTCTGGATTTTCTTTCTTATAAATTTAATCTACTACCTATGTTGCCATATTATCAAGAAATTATTTTTTTAAATAAAAACTAAAAAAAATTGCAAAAAAATTCCAAAAATATTTTCAAAAAATTCCGAATTTTCAAAAAAAAATATTTAGAAAAAAACCTCATAGGCGTGTTTCTGGGGTTGAACTATACTACCAGTTAAGTTAAAATACTTGCACGTATTTCTGGGACACCCTGTATATGGTTACATAGTAGCGCCGCGCCGCGCCGCCTCGCGCTTATAACCTTGAAAAATTAAAGCGTGTTATCAAATCGGCTAGTTCACAGTGAAAGCAGGTAGGAGCCGTCAACCAGCGTTCATCGGCGTTCTCGCTTTTACCGGAACGAAAATTTATTTATTTCTGCTTTTGCAGGCGCCGACGGCGCACAGAGGGTATTAAGAACTAAAAGTTGGCCAAAATTATGTTTTATGATTTTTTTGCTTTTTTGCTAGTAATATTAATTATTAGAGGAGAGGGTGCTAATATGGAACCTCATTTTGTTTTTCCTACACAATATTTTTTCCTCTATTCTGAAACCCTTTCCACCGATCAAATAGGGCCATTCTGTGCAAAACCAAGCAATTGGATGAGGATGCTAGAACAAGAAAGTAATTTGTATATTATAGACGATATTTGAGCGAGGATGGGTGTTATAGGGTAAAGACTATTTCCTTTAAGAATCTATTTAAATCAATGTTTTTTTTGGCAGTGGCAAATATTGGCAAGATTTTTGTACATATTCCAAAGCTGGAGACTTTAAGCATTGAACGGATACTAATTTCCATGCGGAATATTGCCGAATAGTCTTACACCTTATAAAAATGCCTCTGATTTTTTAAATATAAAACATTATAAAGAAATAGATAGAAGGAAACGTTTCAAAATAAAAATATGGCATAAAACAGGACTTGCCAGCTGGCTCTGTATCCATCATGACAGTTATTATAAACAATTTGCAAAAAAAAGCACTACAAACAATTCCACTATTTTATAATCTTAGAAATTTTCAGATACACTCAAGATAATTCATACTTATAATTGAAATATATTATTTATTTGATAGTCAACTTACGACTTAAAAAAAAGCTAATAAACGCGCTTACATTTAGTATTTATAGATTTGTATTCAGTTAAGATAAAAAATGGAAATAAAAATATTTCACTTTTGGCCAGGTTTATAGACCAAATACCCCTATGTGGGGGGGTCGGCGCGGCGGGAGCGGCGTTTGGATATGGTTAGGTTAGGTTAGGTTAGTTAATCAGGTAAATTTCCTCTTAATTAACTACTTCCGAACCCTGCTCGCATCTCCGAAAAAGCCATATAACAATACACGGCATATACGCAAAGTTACGCATCACGTGTATTGTTATATGGCTTTTTCGGAGATGCGAGATGTGAGCGATATGTGGTCAAGAATAGGTCCCCAGAGACGGCGCTGGTTGCCGGAAAGCAGAAACCTGCCTCCACTATGTTCGTACCCTAAGTATTATAAACGGGTCAAGTTATAACCAAATCGATTAAATAGTTTTTCAAACATCTTAATTTTTTTTTCTTTTTTAAGTAACTTTAACACCCTGTATCTCGAAAAGGAAGCTTTAAATCTTACAAGTTGATATGAACTTTTTGTTTTATTTTTGCAAGTTCTATCGTCTATTAAATTTTCCCGATTAACATCTGAGACACCCTATTCAAACAAGGAATAAATTTGTCTTGTTCACAGTCAGGGATGGGTTCAATTTTTTCATACGTTTCCACGTAAAATACACATAAAAAATTAAAAACCCGTAACGAAAGCCAAAAATTGAATCATAATTATTTTTCTCTAACTTATGTTAATATGAATCATTTATGCAGACACAAATAAACATTATATCGATAGATGAAATTGTATAAATATTTAAATAAAAAAGGAGTAACGTTCTTATACTATATAATACTATAATTATTATTTTTTTAAAGTCTTGTAGACATTTCGACACAGTAAGAAAATCTACAAAATAAAATACAGTAATGTCCGCCTATAACGAACCCGCTTATCGCGAACTTTCGTTTATAACGAACCAAATCTACAGGTACGAACTTCGGTATTTATCGTCGAATTCTTTGGAAAATAGTACATTTTATTGATAGTGGGAGTGAAAATTTTTCTATCAACCTCTTGGATGGAATAAACTTCATTCTATATGCATAGGCATGGCAGAGGATGCCAAAACAAAAAAAAATTAATTGTTTTCAACACGGTTGTTTCCTAAAACTGGAAAATCATTTGAATTCAGACGATGACTTGACAGTAGCCGAATGGCCGAAAAAAGTTGGATAAGAAGATGATAACAATATTCCAGTCAATATTCCTTGTTCTGAAAATAAGTTTAATGAATTTGTCCATATGGATGATGATGATTGATCTTGTAAGTGTCGAATACTTAGATGATGATGCCATTGTCGTTTCTGTGTCTTCTTCAGTTTATATTGATGACGATGAGGAGGCGGAAGATGAAGAACCTGTGAGTACAGAATTGAGACCAGTTCCGACCACATCAGGGGCACTTCAACATATTGATAACGTTCGTCATTTCCTTCAGTCACGAAATACTCCGCAAAGTGTTCTTAATCAATTAGCCGAAGTAGAATTATAAATTAATGATATTCATTTCACAAAAATAAAACAAACTAAAATAGAAGATTT
Organism: Sitophilus oryzae; assembly: GCF_002938485.1. NCBI lineage: Eukaryota > Metazoa > Arthropoda > Insecta > Coleoptera > Curculionidae > Sitophilus > Sitophilus oryzae. The sequence continues at coordinate 3,355,436 of NW_022146734.1, read as the reverse complement.
TTTTTAACTAGACTTTTAAGAACAGTTGTTAATGTATCTACCATATTACAAAATATATTTTATGTACCATATCTATGTATTAATAAATAAAATAGAAAACAAATTTCTTGCAGTATAGGTATATAATAAAATTATATAAGGATTCTTGCCACTTAACTGCTTATATAGAAATTTAATTCTACGCTGTGTTTGTCATAATGTGGATCAACCTGCTCTTACTACCGGTTTCGGAGCCCTACTTCATCATCAGGTGAGCTTGGGCAGATCCACAAAATGACAACCACAGCGCAGAGATAGTTAATTCCGACTTGTCGGAAAGTGTCGGTTAGATATTAAGTCCCGAACGGGAGATAGCGGCCTGCGTGCAATGGTAGTACTTTCGTACCACCGGGGCGCTTATAGAATTAAATTTCTATATAAGCAGTTAAGTGGCAAGAATCCTTATATAATTTTATTGTATTAATAAAAATACCACATCTTTTATATTTATCAGCATTTATCGTTTATTGCGAACTTTGCTTATAACGAACCGTTTTCGCCGGTCCCATGAGGTTCGTTATAACCAAACATTATTGTAGTTATTTTTTTAAACACCGCTGCGTTGATTCAACGGAGGCCAATTTATTATTTATTTGTTGAAAAAAAACTAAAGTATACTTGAATAGTTGTATTTGGATATTTTAAACAATTTTTCCTTGGTGTTTTTTTGCTTCCAACGACGGGAGGAGATATAACGTTAGGCAAATTTGTTTTATTAGTAAAATACCGCTGACAAATTGGTCTCCGTTGGATGAACGCAGCGGTGGTTAAAAAAATAGAAAGTTGTGTTTACCGCTGTGTTCATCATGCATTTTTCCTACTTCTTTTCTACTATGTTTTTTCCTACTTCAATTTTTTAATAGCCTTTTGGGTTAAAAATGGCGCCCACTAAAAATAGCATATTCTACATTAGTTTTTATTTGGGCCCCCCTAAAACAAATTCCTGTATCCGCCCCTGAACTATCCCCTGAACTATATAATACTATTATACCATTACCATTATTAAAATACCGCTGACAAATTGGTCTCCGTTGGATGAACGCAACGGTAGTTAAAAAATAGAAAGTGGAGTTTATCGCTGCGTTCATCATGCATTTTCCCTACTATGTTTTTCCTACTTCAAAAAAACTGAATAATACCGTCACTTCTCTAGACCAGTGATGGCGAACCTATGGCACAGGGCTGATACGCGAGCTCATTTTTGGTGACACGCATCTTCATAAAAAAAATTCATAATTCAAATGTCTCTCTCGCAACGCCCAGAGTATTTATTACTATTATTATTATTATTATTATTAATATGTAATAATATTCACCATGTTGGCCAATGGCATTCGCAGGTTTAGGACCAGGAAATAAACAACCTTTTATTTTAAAAAATTCCGACGTTTCAACGCGTATTCTCGTCTTTTTCAAAGATAACAAAAGAGAATACAAAACAAGTATACAAATTACATTGTCAGTCTTATTGTTTAAAATAAACATTCATAAATGTTTACAATGTTAAAGAATTAAAAAAAATAAAAATAATATTCAAAAATATTTAGTAAGTTTATAGTAAATATACTAATAGCAAATATTAGATCAGTGTTTACAAGATCAAATTCGATTATCAAAATATAAGTCATTTACGGCGTAGAAAGCCTTGTTTAGTAAATAAGATTTCAATGCTTTGCGAAATGAAGAAAATGATGTTATGGATTTGATTTCAAATGGCAGGTGATTTTTTTCGAGTTGTATAATATTGAACTTTTAACTAACTTTGAGCGTGGAATAGGTAGATAGAGAGATCTTGCTCCGCGTTCCTGTGTGGATAAGTGTGAGATGGCCTTTCTTGAGAAGCTGATACATGCTTACGTATTAGGCAAACCGATTCAAATATAAGTGTTGTTAAGTACAAAAGCTGCAGCGAGTTTTTATACGACAAAGCTTTAGTTTTAGAAATGTTGAATTTAATGGTGATTAAGTCATTTGATATAATCCTATGAAGTGCCGTGACGTCCTTGTTGTTCCAAGTGAAGCTAGTGTCGTCCGCAAAAAGACATATTTTACCACTGATGTTTCTGTTAGCAATGTCGTGAATAAAAAGAAGAAACAAAATAGGGCCTATTACTGAGCCCTGAGGTACTCCACCAGCTTCTATTGGCTTGCTAGAAGACAACGTGGTATCCACCAGACGGCACGTGGTCTGGTGAATACCACCAGGCCTTTCGATGGAACGACGAGAATACACGTCGAAACGTGGGCAATTTTTTAGCGCCCATCCCTAGTAGCTGTAGTTCTATAAACGTTTTTTTTTTTACCTTGAGAAAAGTAGACTTGGTGTGTTTTGTTGGGCGACAAATCAGGTCTGTTACTTGCGGAACCTTTTTCTTGGGCTTGTTCCGGTGAAAATTGGAAATTCGAATGCTGTGGAGATTTTGGAGGGACTATAACACCTACATATTGTATATGTTACAGTAAAAGTTGGAAATCAGTGATTGTTAACAATTACTAGTAAAAGCTCACATTCACTGATTTGCTAAGACTACGCCAGTAAAAGTTCAACAGCTAATTTTGAAACCAACTTTTACTAGTGAATGCTAGCATTCCCTGGACGATATCAATGAGTTTGAAAGATTCAGTTAGCGCGGTTGCCACATATTGTAAAATATAGGAATAAATAAGGATAAGTTGAATAATAGGCAATATAAAGATAACATTAAATTGGGCTAAATGTTGGCAACGTTGACAGAGATCTAGCGTAAATTCGCTTTGTTTTTTGTGGTTATGTATAAATGTTTTGTTATCGTTGTAAAAAGTGCTGTGCGATATTTTCCCTTTAGAAGAAATTTTCTGTGAAAATTTAAGATAAATTAGGAACTCGCAAGAATGTGCTTGTTTTTAATTTTTGCAATATAATGAAGTCATAGCAAAAGTTATAGGTGCAAGAGAAAAATATAGTAAGGAAACTAATGACTATAAATTAAACGTAGTGATATGCTTGAAGTAGCGGGTTTGAAAAAACGAATAACTCTCGTTGAAGAAAATTCGGGCATACTCCACGATGAAGAATTTTATTAAAAAACCTTGTACCAGTAAGTAATATTATGTTTATGAATATTTTTTTTAATTGTTTTGTACGCTTTAAAATGTTTACTATGTTTTCTCTTTTAATATTTAGAAGGTTAAGTCGTTATTTTCTATAATTTTTAAAAAATATACTAAAGAAGTAAATTGTAATTTGATACGTGGATCAGCTTCAATATTGAGGTGATCCAATATTCTTAAAAGTTTTATTTGTTCTAAAACTTCAACACACTCGCCCTGTACAGGGTGGGTCAAATTCGTCGCTTTTAAATGGAAACACCTTTTTCTATAGGATATAGACGAAAACTAATATCGGTGTCAACGTACAATAGAATACTTTACTGGCAACCTTTAGTAAATGTTACTTTCACTAGTGAATGTTAGAAAAAACTACAAAAAGTCGATAAATCTCTTTAAAATACCACTTTTACTGGTCCAATGCGTAATTGCTAGCATTTCCTTGTGAATGTTAACAATCACTGAATTTCCGACTTTCACTGTAACATATATAAAAAAACATCTTGCCGTATACAGCGGAACCAAAATATTTTACTAACAAGAATAACAACAATTTTACTAACCTGATATATTCTGGGGCTGCGATGGTGCGTAAAACGGAGCAGTTTGTGAGCCTGAAGTGCCTAAAAAATAAATAAATGTCTATACAATTATTTGAGCCTATACAGATACAGGGTCCGGCAAAATGGTAGTAGTTCCTAGAATAAGAACTTGAGGGTGAATGAAAAATGTGTGAGTGGATCCGATTTGTTTAAATGAAACACCCTGTACATTATATTATTGAATTTTTGGCTTCCCTTCAGATCACTTTAGATAATACATATTAATAATAAATATGTTTAGATAGTTTCAAATATATTAATAAATAAATTAAAAATAGATATTTTTCTTTTTCAGTCTTTCTTAAGTAAAATATTAAAAATAAAAGAGATAACTATACTAGATATTTACTCTAGTTAGTCTGCACTTACTTCGCTATAAATATCGTAATCATACATGGTGTTCAAAATGCTATGCCAAACCTTTTAAAATATAAAATATAATATTGTATACAATACCGTGTATATTTTTTTTTTTTGCTAGATGAGGAGTTAATTTAATATTTTTTGTATTTAAAGTATTTAAAGATATTTAACGGTAAATTTTTATCAAAACCACCTAATGATTTTTCTCCGGTATTTTACCGTTGAAAGTCATATTCTTAAAAAGAAAGAAAGTCTTATTTTGTAATTTACAATGTTTGATATGGAACTTTGAATACCCTGTATGGTTTAAGATTACGATATTTATAATAAAGTAAGTACAGGGTGAGTCAACGATAGAGTAAAGTCCATTATCTCATTTGTTTCAAAGTTTACAAAAAAATGTTTAATATAAAAGTTATAGGGATGGTTAAGATACACATTTTAAAATTATTATAGAGTATACAAGGTGCTTCAAAAAGGTGTGACGGCTATAACATATGTTTTTTTAAATGCAACACCCTATTTTTTATTTTATTTTTAGATTCTGCGTAAAATTCCATAACTTTTTTATATATAATGTTATATACCTAAAATTAATAGTTTTTGTAATATTTCAATTTATTTAAGCAAAAGTTAAATTGCAGTGTGGTAAAAAATTGTCAGTGGTGCCATTGTTTCTGAAGTTTTGAACTTGAAGTTTCTGAAAATTTGGTAGGAGAGTTTTATAGAGATGAAAAAAAAGATATATGTAAAGATATTTTAGTTAAATGATACAGGGTGTTCAAAATATATTTATGAATTTCAACTATTTAAAATTAAAAAATCTCAAATTTTTTAAATGGGACACCCTATATATTATCACTTTTTCTGGTAGATTTGACAACACTCTTCAACTTTTATTAAGTATGTCATATCCCTATTTTTAATAGTTTGCGATTTATTCCCATTTTTTCAATTTTTACCCATATTTTTAATACAATTACCCTATAAAATCATAGTTGCCATGACAAAACAAAACTATTTATTACTTACCTTTAACAAATAGCTTCATAATTAGTTACAATTGCTGGTATTAGTTAAAATTAATTAACTTTACTCATATAAACTAAATTGCAGTAGTGAATTTCTTGGTGTATTTCTATATTATAAAAGATGACACTTGGGATTTTTCGTCGGGGCGAATAGCCACAGATTAGGGTAATACTAGATTATCTAATTGCTAAAGACTACTGATATATGAATTTTCTTCGACATACATTAAGTTTTTTCTCATAGTAATTCTGGTTTATAATTCATTTGGTAAAGCCAATATTACTACTGCCGCGAAACCGTCCCATTACACACTGAAGATGTTTTCTAGATAATATACATACATCTATCCTTATAGTAGTTAGCAAAGTACTATATAATATACAGGGTTGTTCACCACATACGACACGGAGTATTGTAGCTAAACGGTGAAATTTTTACAAATTGTAAGTTTGGGGTTCCCCAACTACAAGAAAATGCATTTTCTACGGAAACTTAAAGAGATAGGTAAAAAATGGTATAATATAATTTGATAGACAATTAAATTGTGCATCTGATTCTCGTAAAATATACAGGGTGTTCCATTTAAATTAAACAAGTTATTGCCGTTTGAAGCTAATAATTATTTAAAATAAATTTTTAGACACTCTGTATAAGGTAGTATTATTTTTATTATCGCAACACAATAACTGATCAGTAAATAAACTTCAGTAAATATTTAGTATTAAAAACTTTGATACCCTTAGAGAAATGAAGCCTTAAAATTTTTACTGCAATTTCACAAAATTGAAAATATTTCAAAAACGGTAAGGTTTAAGTATAATAAATCTTAATCAAATTTACCTTTATTTTAATCGTAGAAACTAAAAATGTAATAATATACATTATTACATTTATGATGATTATTTATTTATTAATATCTCTGAAGTTATCGAAATATATTTACTCATATTTTAGGATTAAGTAAAGTGACCTGAAAGGAAGCCAAAAATGTAATAATATACAGGGTGTTCCATTTAAAAAAATAGAACTTTGATATTTTTTACTTATTGAATAATGTATCTTGTAAAATTATTTTTAAATTGTACCTCTAATAGTCCTTCATCAAACCCAAAACTTACAATTTGTAAAAATCTCATCGTTTAGCTACAATACTCCGTGTCGCATGTGGTGAACAACCCTGTATAGTACTGAACCAAAAAATGTGGTGTTCTAAGCTTGTCCGTGTATATCAATCACATTGACTAATTCATTTCAAGAAAATCTGTAACTATTATCTCTACCATTTATACTTATTACAACAAATTAAACTAAAATTCAAATTTTGTCCTTAACTTGCTTAACAGACATGAAATTGTGATAATTATTACTTTTTGTCATGGCAACTATGATGTTATAGCGCAATTATATTAAAAATATGGGTAAAAATAGAAAAAAATGGAATAAACCGCAAACTAATAAAAATAAGTATATGACATTCTTAATAAAAGTTGAAGAGTTTGGTAAAATCTATCAGAAAAAATGATAATATATAGGGTGTACCATTTAAAAAAATTGAAATTCCTTAATTTTAAGTAGTTGAAATTCCTAAATATATTTTGAACACCCTGTAACATCTAACTGAAATATCTTTACATAGGTCTTTTTCTATATCTCTATAAAGTGCACTTATACAAAATTTCCAAGTTTTTATTCTAAGAGCTACGATGCCCGACGCACTGTTGCCGGACCCTGTAGAGCTTGATGTGACAAGAAATATTTTTGTAGCTCAGCTTTGGAAAAACATTTGTTTTTTTTTAAACTAAGCAACCTGGCAAATTATATTAAGAATGTCATTTTGTCGTCATTTTAAAGCCAACAAAAAAAATTAAAAATAAAAGTTCATATCAATATAGTGTAAAAACACAGGGAGCCGAAAATTTTCAAAAAAATCAATTGTATCCAATATACTTAGCCTAAGAACTAGCAACGTTTTCGAGAAAGTATTTTAAGAAAGCTGACTCTTTAATATATCTTTAGTTATGTTCTATGGAACAGCGTGCGAGTCGTCCGGCTGCCGATAGACGTTGCGTTCACTATTAACTGCGCATTGAAAGAAGATCCTATATATTTTTTTTATTTAGTCCGTTAAATTCCAGTATTGAATATAAATCGAACAAGTCTCCATAGCGCGGCGCGAAAACGTTCCGCCTATAAAGCGAGAAGTCTCGAGTTCAATACCGGCTCGGGATAAACTTTTTTTATTTGATCCGTTTATATTCTGATATTAAAATATTAAATAATTGTTTTTTTTTAATCACCAGAATTATTTAATACTTTACTGTCAGAATATAAACGAAAAAAATAAAAAAAAGTTTACCCGAGCCGGTATTGAACAAGTATTGAACTCGGGACTTTTGGCTTTATAGGTGGAACGTTTTCGCGCCGCGCAACAGTAGGCAAGATGTCCAAACCAAGTTGCAAAAAATAACATCCACAGTTAGCATTTATGGCAATAACATTAGATTGGAAACATATTAGTTATGAGGAAACCACATAAAATTAACAAAAAAACATATTCGGAGTCTCTTTCGAGGGGCTGTAAAACGAACTTTGCGCAAAACCTACATTTTCAGTTAATTTGTGTCCAATAACTGCCTTTTTTCTAAAATTTTTTAAATAGTAGGCGTTGCATTCAAGTGACACAGTATTATAACAATTGAATTGGACGACCTTAGCTTGCTGTCAATAATTATTGTGAAATTGTCATAATGTGTTTTACGTATATTCCCGGTTGCGGTAAATGTAATGTCAAGGTAAGTAAAAAAGTATCTTTTATTTTGATTTTTTGGATAAAAACTAGGTAAAGGTCAAAGTAGAACATAATCATTTAAGGTTTTTTTGATAGTGGCATATATTCTATCTTAGAAAAGTTAAGTCAAAAAAATCGCAAAAAATCGCAACATTAAACTTATTGGAAGCGTATGTCTCAATGCGTATGTGTATAGTAAGATCCTTTATGTGGATACTCTCATAAATTAATTATTATAGTAGCTAGAGAAGAACTTGAAATATAAAGTTAGGTAATTTTTCTCAAGATTTCCGAAGAGGTATGTCATAAATGTCAAATGACATTTTTGGACAAATTGACAAATTTTGACAGTAGGTACCTAATTTTTTAAATTAAATGAAATGGATTTTTCTTTCAGATTTAAAAATGTGCACTTCGTGACCATTGCTTCCAGCTGTTATAAAACAAAATATCAGTAAATAGTAGGTGGTAAAATAAAATTTAGATATTTTTAATAGGTATAAGTTCTGTTATTTTCGAAATCGTCATTGTTTAATTCTCAGAATATTGTTACTTATTTAAAATATAATAATAAAATATTGTTCACATATTGTCTGGTATTATTAGAAAACCAACTTATTCAAATGACAAACAATCTTGAATAAAAGTTCGATTGGATTAGTATACTTAGAGTTTTCTTTTATACATTGACACCCCCTTTATCTTTTTTATTTGACGTTTCCGAAAATTGTATCAAATGAAAGTGGTTTTGAATAAATTTGCCAAAAGTCTATTTCGCATATCCAAAGTGCTTCAAAAAGTCTGGGCGTGGTTCAACTATCTTATTTCAAATCAGGTATAGGCTATGCTACATAAAAGTAGTTAGGATTTTTAGGAGAAAATAAAAATCAAATAAAAAATTGGGTACTAATTTGAAATAAGAAAGTTGGGCCACGTACAGGATTTCTAAGGCACCCTGTATATGCAAAGAAGACTGTTTTTAAAAATGTATTCGAGACCATTAAACTTTTATTCAAGACACTTTTTTCGAAAACGTCGAATAAAAAAGATACAGAGGATGTCAATATATATACCTAACCTAACAAACCCTGTATATGCCGGAGGAGTAATAATTGCTCACTATTTGTTCGTTTCATCTTGGCTCTGCCAAAAATCGTAAAATTTAGTTAAATGTAAAATATTCTTACCGCATTTTGGTAGCTGTATTAGTCAAAAGATGATTTTTCCATTTTATGAATCCCCCCCCCACCACCCCCACCCACTCTCAAGTCAGCCAAAACTAACTGGGTTCACGGGCTACTGGCATAGAATGGTTTTACCAAATTTGAATAAAATCGTACAATAAAATAATTTTTGCAACATACTTCTGGATTTTTGCCCACTGTGCGCGCTATGGAAACTTGTTCGGACACAGCTTTTGGAGTAACTAAATAAAAAAAATTAAGCCAGATATTTCTTTTAATATTTACCTGAAAAAGATGGAGGATTATATTGCGCTTGTAGTGATTTAGCTTGTTGCTGTTGTCTAGCCTTTATCTCGTGCAGACTTTTTTGAGCGGCACAAGAGAATTCTAAAAAAGACATAAACCTAAGTATTACCTAATTATACAAAAAAAAATAGTTAATAAAATTACCTTTAGTTGGCATAGCTCAAAGTCTTTTTTGGAGTCACCATCTCCCATGGGCTTTTTTTCTGTACTTGATTATAAAAATATATTTTTATAGTTTTATTTTATTAGTATAATACTATATTATAATTTGATATAAAAAAATGACAAAAACTTATATGACAATGTAATTGTGACAGTACACCTAAAGTAACTATGGTTTTGCAAGAAAATTAAATTTATATATTCAGAATAAGATGGACAATATCCCTATCTTCTACTTGTTTATCCAAAAAATTCAGACGTGTAGGCCGTGCCTTAAAAATATAGAAATTAAAAACACATTTTCTGTATTTTATTTTGCTTACAAGTGTTTGGTTTCGGTTAAAATTATCCTTTAAAAAATGAACATTATCTTGATCACAATGCAGTCCATAATGTTTACACTCACTAATCACGTCATCTACAGTGTTATACAAAAAAAGATTCTTTAAAATCTCTAAAGGAAATGTAAGATTTTTACTGTTATATGCAACTGACATTGTTTGTAATACTTTTCTAAAATAAATTATATTTATGTTACCTCCAAATTTACTTATATAATTTAACTGTCTTACTTTCTTATTTCTGGAAGATGTAGAGATGACAGTGCTAAAAGAAGATACTGAAGATCCCTTAAGTGTTTACATACTCTTACAAAGTTACCTCGAATATAATTTAACGATACATCTATTGCCAATTTTAGATCTTTATTCCTAAATTATAAATATTTATAATACTGACACAACATCAAATTCTAAAGACTCACTTATATGTTTCAGGCAATCTTAGTGCTCTTATCACAGACTCTGGGTTACTTAAATTTAAAATTACATACAATGCTTCAAAACGGGGCCGGTTTTCCTGTACCATTTTATCGTCATTGGTTATTTTTTCTATAATTCTTTCATACTCATCATATAAGCACAATAGTCTCTTAATACATTCTTGCAAATGTGTTTTGTTTAAGACAGGATCAAAATGGTTCAGTGACTCTTCACATAGTCTTAAAATTATAGTTATGTACACATACCTAAATTAATAAAAATGGATTGTAAACAATCACCTATAGGAAGCATATGCATGGAAATTAACAATTGGTTGTAATATCTTAATAGAATCAATTACTGGCAAATTTTGAATTATCATATCTTGTCTGACTGACCGTAGCCTATCGGTTATAAAATCATAAGTAACATTCCAAGGTACTCTGGTATTTGTAAGAACACTAAAATACAATACTTTCAGTAAGGTTCCTCAATGATCAAGTTAAATACTCTTTGCCTACTCCTGGAGTAAATAATTTATGGTTCTTAATAAAACATTTGTTGGTCTCAGATATTTTGGGTTTTCCATAGCTTTCCCAGCAGCTGATCGACTGTAACATTTTACAACTTTCTTTCTATCTGCCACTGGTTTTTCACTGTTCGATGCACGAGGAAGGGTTTCCAAAATATGTAAAAGGCGTTTATTTTCTCTTCTAAAAGGCGTTCCTTTGACTTTAGATATGAAGTTTCGCAAATTAATTACTTGGTATGTTTTAATTTATCTTACAACATAATTTCTGCAGCAGGGCACATGTCCATACATTGTCCTTTAATGTAAATATTAAGTGGCTTCATTTTATTCTATTATGGAAAAATATGCTTTTCCTCCAAGCTAGTCTGAGCTAGTCTTTGATATTTGATATTTTCAAAAATAAATATTTTACAAAAAGTGAGGTTTGAGGTTAATTGGATATGCATATTGTATCTCTGGTTGCATAAGGAGTAATACAATGCAAAATGCAAAATTTATAATAAATATACAAATAACGTTAAAACAATAACGTTAATGTTAATAACGTTAATTAGAATGCGTACAGGCCATTGCTTAACAAAACACCATTTATATAAAATTAAAGTGAAGGAAGATCCATTCTGTGAGTGTGGCTCTGTTGAAGACCTAAATCATATCTTTTTAGAATGTCCTATAAATTTTTTGTTTCATTTGGATTTATATCAAAAATTTATTGAAATGAATTTTCCTACTCCACTATCAATATTTACAGTTTTGTCTAAGCCAAGTGAAAAATTAATAGAAACTATTATGATATTTTTAAACATTAATAGAATTAAATTATAATGCTCAACTTTCTATTTTTTATTTTCTTTTTGTTTCAGTTTCCGAATGCAGTCTGTTTGTGTGACCTCTATCCTATGTGCCTTTGTGTGTGATATAATCTTCCTTTCAGCACGTCATTTATATATTTAATAAATAATAATAATAACATTTTACAGTCACAGGTCACAGGTTACCTTCATAGAAGTTAGTTATATTAAAATTTACCCATTATACATTTTACAAAGATAAGAATCAGTGGCCTTGATATGGTTTAGAGCCAGTCAACATTTTGGTCATAATCTTGGTCACTCCCAAATTGAGCTGGCGGTTGCCTTGTAGCAGAGCCATCATAAAAAAAGAAGAGAAGAAAGAAATATACAAATATAGAGTATATTCCAAATTTTTTCTTATAAATAATATTTTTGGGGAAATTTACATTAGGTTCATTAACTGGCCAAAATCTAAGTTACCAAAATATCAACATTTTGTTTTCCTCCGTATAATTATTGTGAGATGGAAACTTTCATTTTGAATTTAGAAAGAGACACTAAAAAGTCAAATCTAATAATTTAGCTATAGACTCCATATTTAGCTAGAAATTGCTTAAAAATCATCAAAATCGGTTAACTAGAACAAAATATATTAAAATTTAAAATTCATCAAAATCTTTATTTTCTCTTATTACAAAAATATAACATCTTCTTATAACTATCACATGTAGGTACCATACGATCGAAAAAAAGCGTCAGAGATGGCTTGTATATGAAGATCACTATCAATATGTAGTAAACTTTAGGAGCAATAGTATCGGTCAACTGGACTGCGTTTTTTTCGATCATACGGTATTTAGAAATAACAAAGCACTCTGTGTAAACAAATTTATATTTTTTCTGCCCTCAAATATAGTTTCTCGTTGGATTTCAATAGGAAATGTTCTGAACTGATTGTCAGTGGCAATTTCGTTTTTGGGCTAATACTCAGTTTGAAGTTGGTCAAAACTCGAACGATACCGATTCTGGATTGCATCAGACCAAATCTCAGACCTGAAAATATATGAATTCGTATTATAACTGGTCTGCAAGTATCTTCCTTGAAGGCGCGTTACAAAAATGTCAAGTCACTTGAATTCAATTTGTGTGAACGCAATATGGCCGTCTAAACTCGATAGATCATGTGAATTGATCAAGTGAGTTGATCCAACCTAATGGATATACATACTAGCGTGTACCCGCGACTTCGTTCGCTTCGAATTAATCATTTGTAATGGTGATGATAAAGCAAAGCAAGAATTTTCATAATTTTTTTTAAATAAAAATATTGTAATATTTGAGGGGTGGTATCACCCTCTTGGAACTGGAATTTCGAAAAATCCCTTCTTATCGAACCTCTACACCCTAGAATCAACCTGTATACCAAAATTGAGCTTCTTACGTTGAGTGGTTTGAGCAGGATCGTGATTAATCAGTGAGTAAGTCACTCAAGGATTTTATACCGTACGATCGAATAAAAACGGCGTCAGCGATGGCTATGAAATGAAGATCGCTGTCATTTTATATGTAAAATTATATGGGAAATGTCATCGATCGTCATTTCCAAGCCAACTGAACGCCATTTTTTTTCGATCATACGGTATATTAGTATAGATATGTATTAGGATGTAGGTATTTCAGAAAAATATTTTAACTTCTACAGACAAAACGGAAAGATATAGAAACAAAATATTTTATGGGTATATGTTGGAAGACAATGTGCACAATTTAAAATTTAAAATTATTTTGAATATAATAGATATCTATTATACAGGGTGGCGCACCTCATTCGCCTCGGTTAATATTACGAAAACGGAAAGATGTAGAAACAATATTTATATGGATATATGTGAGGAGAGGATTTTGAAATATACAGGGTATTTCAGAACTAAGATCCATACCAAAGTTATATTTTTTCTTATGGAACACCCGATATTTTATTTAATTTTTGGATTTTTGGGCCCAGAATTACTATAAGGGTTGAATATGTTTAAAATCTTTGATTTTTAAGATATTTAAAGATATTTAAATATACATGCTGCAATAGAATAGACTATCAACACCCTGTACATTATTTTTCAGAATTAATTCTTGTGCTATAAAGGTAGAGAAATAAACATTACTGAAAAATTGTATGGCTTCCTTAAATTTATACAGGGGTACCAAAAATTGCTGATCTATTTTAAATATTTATTTTACATAAAAACTTCGTTATTTCAAATGCAACACTCTGTATTTTATGAAGTAAATCGAAACAGATTTAAATGCTTTCAAAGTGACACACGGCCATTCAGGGTAAATCTACCCCTTTATAAAACAATTTAACCCCGCTATCTCCTGATAATCTACCCCGATGAAAAATAAACTGGCACAGAAACACACACATTTTGCGCCCTGTTAAAAGTGTATTCCCCTATTTATAACTACGTAAAAATTAGGTTTTGATTAAAAATATGATGAGCCTAATAAATAATAAACTCTATAAAATATTCCTAAACTTGTAACGTTTTTAGTTCGTTACATGTTTTTTTTATATATAATATATGATGTCTGGCCCATGTCTGGCCTATCATCACCGGATTCCCTCTCGTTCGGGCCGGATAGTTTATTTGACGCGTAATTTTTACGTTCCCTGGTCGCCAACCCTGTGATCGTTCGACACAATCCTGTTACTATTCTGTGGAGGCGCGCGCTGTCAACTCTCCGTGCTTAACCTCAATTTGTTTTGACGCTCTGTTCTATCCCAGCTTTTAGAAATGGTGATTATTTAAATCTTGCTGTATAATCTGAATCAGCTGCCATTTCGAAGCTACAGGGTAGAGTTACGGATGTCCCAACTTGTATTTGTATTTGGCTGGCACGTTGGCGTCCCTTTGCTTTTGTCCTCCAGAATGTCATTTGGAAGAAAGGACAGATTGTTTATTATTTATTGAGCCCTCGGGAGTATTTCGAGGGTCTTACGGACGGACATTGTCTTACGGACAAGTGTCCAAGAGTATGGACTATTTTTCAAGTTCCTAGTAGTGTTCTCCTCTTGTGCCACTATCTTATGGACGGATGTCCCATGGACAAGTGTCCCCTGTAGGATTGATTTGTCTTCACATAGAGTGCCCCAGCGTGGGTGTGGCTTGAGCCCCGTGCTGCTTCACCCCCATTTCTAAGCCTGGATCGCCGACAGACAGTGCAGAGATGCAAGACCTACTCGTGCTGCTACTGGTTGAAGCAGGGTTACATTAAAGAACAGCTAAGTGTAATTTTAAGTTCTAGTATTGCATTTAACACCTAAAATGTTTTCAGTCTTAAACAGTAACGTACATTTAAACTATAGCGTACAGACTATATTTAGTGGTTAGATTATTAAGAATATTTATGTCAATGCAGTAGTAAAAGTGTGATTTAGATTTTAGATTTCATAATATCACGCATTGTAATGGTATTACTTTCTATAGACATCATTATTACGCTATACTAATAGATGAATGACGAGATAGATTCTAGAATCTACAGGTTGCAACACATCTGATTGAACACCGTATAAATTTAACAATTTAAATAAAGTAATGCTACTTTTCTTATATTTTCTCTAATGTTACACGCATTGTATTTTCCTTATAGTCTTTACATAGAACGTATTTAATATTATTTACATATATAGTTTATTCAACAGGTAACCACTATAATAATTATTAAAATTGTACAATGCTATTCACCATCAGAATTCGTCACGAATAAATATAGTCATTAGTTTTAAGTATTATACAATTGTGTTTTCTTTCTCTGTACATGCCTGGCGCCCAATATCTAGATATCTTTTGTTTATTATTATTGATTAATTTTCTCTCTAGTGAAATACCTTATCCACGACTGCTCTCCGATGAAAAGCTGCCGTTCGCAGTGGTAGTGGTTTAAAAAACGCTACACTTAATTTGGCACCCATAAGCGTGGGGCCTCGAGAAAATAAAACAACCTTTAATTTGACACTTTTGTTGTTTAGTTGACAGTCAGTCTGTTTTATTTTTTTACTCGTAATGTATTTCACTGGAGTCTGACAATTTTCCTGATTAACTTTCTTAAATTAATTTTTGTAGTTTAATTTTTTGGCATGATACAGACGAGGAAACAGTTGTTGTTTTCTTGAGTACGATTTAAGACTAAATTTTTATTCTCTTTCTTATTTTTGATATTTCTATTTATTATTATTTGGGTCTATGGAATTTGGACAATTTCATATAACGGAGATGTGTCAGCTGTGTGTTTTGATATTTTGATATATTTTTGAACCTGGTATACAGGGCGGTCAAGATTTAATGCTTGGACCTGAATTTTCTTTGGGGTTAAAATTTTTTTAATAGTTGTTTAAAATTTTTTCTTGGTAGATAAACTTGAGAGTTTATCTATTGTTGGGACTTCCTGGTACAGGGTGGTCAATATTTTTGTTTGTGACTTTGAAATTTTTTAAATTTCAAGGTGTTTGACATTTCATAAAGTTTGAAACTTTACATATACAGACATTTTGGTTTGTATTTTCCCCATACAGGGTGGACAAGCATTAAATTTTCGACTTTGATTTTGTTTATATCTCTAAGTGTTTGATAATTTTACTATACTGTGTGGTCACAACTTGATCATTTTGATTTTGTTTTTGTTGATTAATTGATTGCAATTAATTTTACAAGTTTTTGTGTTTATCGATAACTGTTAGGGCGAGCTGCTAAACTGACATTTAGGGTTATTTTTTTGCTTATAGAAGTACGTTAGAGTTAATCTCATCTCGTTTATTGTTTAGTTTACCTTCAGGTTTCTATGCCAATGTTTTTTATGCCAATATTTTTATTTAGTATCGCATTCACTATGTTTCATCATCTGAACCTTCAGTGTTGTCAGTTACTATCGACAGTTGTTAGACTGTCCTGTTTGGTACTTTAGGTACATTTTGAGTTTTTTTTGTTGTGACAGTTATACTAGGACTGTTATGTTGATACAGGAAGTGTATCCTTTGAGTTTTTTTGAGTGTATGACGAGGGTGACTTGTCATATTTGATACGTGAGGTATCGTTTTGTTTTCTTTTGGCAGCTGTCTATGTACGTGTCAAAGGAATGTGTGGTACTTGTTCTGTTATGATAGTTGCCGAATAACTTTTCATACAGACATTTACCGTTTAGAGATTTAATGTCAGGAGGACATTAGATTTTTTTGCAGTGTTGCAGACGACACATGCGGGAGCATTTGTCGTATTTATGGTTTACAGTTAGCAGGATGCTACTGTGAACATTTTGGTTGTTAATGATTTTTTTTGGAGACGTCCAAGATCATTAACGTGTTGTCATCATTTGATATGATGATTGTTTTTGAGTTATTTGAGCGATTTAGCGCTTGTGACTCAAGTTTATGGAGGGTTGACGTTTGACATTTCTGTTCTCGGATTCTGTTGCCTGGTTTTAATAGTTTTTACTAGATCTGATAGCCAATGCAATGTTTCCGAAGAACTATATCTGTGTCAAAACGCGTCAATAGGTTGAGTTTAGTTGGAGTTCTAGTTTTCTCGTTATTTGGAGAGATATTTTTTTGATGACACTTGTGTCATGTTCAGATCTTTTTGTATTGTGAGATATTTTTGTCTTGGGACATCTATCAAGTTTAGTTTTTTTGTGAATTTTGGCAGTGTCTGTATGGAATGTGCAGATGCATTGAGTTTCTTAGTGGCGTGCATAGCGAGATGATGATTGCTCTGTTTTATTAGTTTTTCTGGTTTTTTAGTCCAGGTGTATTGTTTCGCGAGCAATTACACCATTTTTTTGGTTTAGAATAACTGTCAGTGAGATAGTTGTTAGTTTGTTTTTGCCTGATGAGTTGTCATAGAGACAATTTCATCATTTTAGTCCCTTATGTATAGTTTAGTTTAGCTCGTTAGTTTTATTTAGCCCTACAGTTTACTTGCGTTTAGCAATCGTGTGTGTTTTTTTTGAGTCTGGCTTTGAGCAGTGTCGTGTTTGACATTTTTGTGATTTTTGACTTTACAGTTTTCTGTAAGTCTTTGAGTTTGTTTGATTGTCATATTGTCATTCGTTTTTTTATTTTGTTTCGATCTATGGCTATTACCTAGCCTATGGTCGTGGTTTGTGGCCTTGTGGCTTGTATCCGCTCTACATGGTGGGCGAGTTGAGTGTGCTACTGGTTAGTTGCATACTCAACAGTAAAGAATAGCCATGTACGGGTTCCTCGTGACGGTAAGAGTCCGTCAAATGCCACCGTAGTATGTGAGTCTCAGAACATCGAGAGTGTTGGAAATTCGTTCCATACCCTTATCCACATACTACGTATATGGTATTGCGTGTGTGGTGTTGTGTGGGTGATGGCCTGTTATGTGGTACTACGTGAATAGTACTACATATGTGGTATTACCTGTACAGCATTACTTCATCGTAATACCTATTTAATAGGTTTTACTTTAGTAAGTAAAACCTATATTTATTCATTTTTTAAATTGATTCGATTGACATACCTGGTTAGGGTTCCGTCGCCATTTGCTTGACAGGGCGTTGACCTTCCGTCAACTACCCTAGGCGATGCGTATTTTGTTTTTTCTTTCTTTCTGAGCTAAGGCTCAGAAGGTTTTTAGTTGTATTTTTTTATGTAGAGTCATTTTGGGGTATCGTTATAGATATGCTCTATTTATCCCATTTTAGTTGATGTACACTACAGTGCATCCCCTCATGCTGACAGATGTAGGGTATTATTTTTCCATATTCATTTCATTTTGATCTTTCTTTGCAGTTCTGTCTCTTGGTGATTATCTCTGGTTTTTGTTGTTGTTGGTTCCAGTCACTGCGTTGGAGAGAAGGGTTGAGTTAGAGGAAATTCTGTTGAGGTGTTTAGGTTCGGGTAGCCTTCTTCAGCCTCTGTTGCTCTAGTCTGTAATTCCTTGTCTGACGTTGTTAGTATGATACATTCCGTTTGAGAGAAGGTTTGAGCTGGAACAGTATATTTGTCTGGTTGTTTTGGTCTTGTAGTACCGACCGTCGTCAACCTTAAACTGCTCTAGTTCCATATAATTCCTTGTCTGGCGTTGTTAGTATTGTTCATTCCGTCCGAGAGAAGGTTTGTACTTGCACAGTAAATTTGTTTGGTTGTTTTGATTTTAGGTTACCGGCCGTCGTATACCTCTACCTGCTCTAGTAGTGTAGTGTTCCTTCTCTGGCGTAGTTGATCTGACATGAACTAGAATGTTGGTTTCAGAAACTATCACCAAGGTTATAAACCGAGACGTATCGATACCATGAATGGATCGACGTTCTCTTTAATTATTGTTGAGTCGCGTTGTTTTAGAACATAGCGTATTTTGGAGTCTACACTTGTCTAGCTTGAGTTATCGATAATTTACACCTATATCGTTATAAAACACCTAACTATAGCAGTATTTATTAATCTTGCGTGCCATACTAGCAGATGTACCTCCGTATTTTTTATTTTTTTTTATTTTAGCGAACAGTGGCTCGAGTATCTCTGTACTTTACGGCGTATCCAGTGACCAGCAACTTTAGTAATTTTACACCTTTAGTTTTTTTATCTCCTGCATCATATATTCTTTACTGGTACTTTTCGTTTTTATTTTGGTTTACCGCTTCCTTTTTGAGAACCTGATCAATTTTCAAATGGGTTTCGTCTATTCTGAAATTTACGATGTAGGTTTCTTTTGATTTTTTTTATCTCCAGATTTGTGAAAAAGAAAGTGTACCTTACAGGTCCATTTCTTTTCTTTTCGGAGGAGGGCAGTGTAACGTTTTTAGTTCGTTACATGTTTTTTTTATATATAATATATGATGTCTGGCCTATCATCACCGGATTCCTCTCGTTCGGGCCGGATAGTTTATTTGACGCGTAATTTTTACGTTCCCTGGTCGCCAACCCTGTGATCGTTCGACACAATCCTGTTACTATTCTGTGGAGGCGCGCGCTGTCAACTCTCCGTGCTTAACCTCAATTTGTTTTGACGCTCTGTTCTATCCCAGCTTTTTAGAAATGGTGATTATTTAAATCTTGCTGTATAATCTGAATCAGCTGCCATTTCGAAGCTACAGGGTAGAGTTACGGATGTCCCAACTTGTATTTGTATTTGGCTGGCACGTTGGCGTCCCTTTGCTTTTGTCCTCCAGAATGTCATTTGGAAGAAAGGACAGATTGTTTATTATTTATTGAGCCCTCGGGAGTATTTCGAGGGTCTTACGGACGGACATTGTCTTACGGACAAGTGTCCAAGGTATGGACTATTTTTCAAGTTCCTAGTAGTGTTCTCCTCTTGTGCCACTATCTTATGGACGGATGTCCCATGGACAAGTGTCCCCTGTAGGATTGATTTGTCTTCACATAGAGTGCCCCAGCGTGGGTGTGGCTTGAGCCCCGTGCTGCTTCACCCCCATTTCTAAGCCTGGATCGCCGACAGACAGTGCAGAGATGCAAGACCTACTCGTGCTGCTACTGGTTGAAGCAGGGGTTACATTAAAGAACAGCTAAGTGTAATTTTAAGTTCTAGTATTGCATTTAACACCTAAAATGTTTTCAGTCTTAAACAGTAACGTACATTTAAACTATAGCGTACAGACTATATTTAGTGGTTAGATTATTAAGAATATTTATGTCAATGCAGTAGTAAAAAGTGTGATTTAGATTTTAGATTTCATAATATCACGCATTGTAATGGTATTACTTTCTATAGACATCATTATTACGCTATACTAATAGATGAATGACGAGATAGATTCTAGAATCTACAGGTTGCAACACATCTGATTGAACACCGTATAAATTTAACAATTTAAATAAAGTAATGCTACTTTTCTTATATTTTCTCTAATGTTACACGCATTGTATTTTCCTTATAGTCTTTACATAGAACGTATTTAATATTATTTACATATATAGTTTATTCAACAGGTAACCACTATAATAATTATTAAAATTGTACAATGCTATTCACCATCAGAATTCGTCACGAATAAATATAGTCTTAGTTTTAAGTATTATACAATTGTGTTTTCTTTCTCTGTACATGCCTGGCGCCCAATATCTAGATATCTTTTGTTTATTATTATTGATTAATTTTCTCTCTAGTGAAATACCTTATCCACGACTGCTCTCCGATGAAAAGCTGCCGTTCGCAGTGGTAGTGGTTTAAAAAACGCTACAAACTTTTGATTAAAAACTGACCTATACAGTTTCTTGGTCCTTCGCCGAAAGGTATGTGGATGTATGGATGCCTTTTCGCTTTTTCTTCGGGAGTAAATCTTTCCGGGTCGAATTTTTCCGGATTGGGGAAATACTCCGGATCTCTGCCTAAACCCAGAGGCGAAATCATTACGGAAGTACCTTTTTCAATGACGACATCAGTGTCCCTAAGGATGTAGTCTTTGGTACAAATCCTTCCCAAAGTTATTAGTGGAGGCCATAGTCTCATCGCCTCTAAAAATACGAATAGAAACCAATGCAATTTATGAACGAAAAAAAAACGGTGTCATAGTAGCCTTTGAATATCATTAGTGGCCATGAGTCGAGAACTTTTATATTTAATATTAACATTTATTATAACGTGAGCCAGTATAGCGTAAAAGCACAAATTAACTATAACAGATGCGAAAGAACGCCGAATTCCGCGTTCAGGTTTTTGTGACCTTCAGAAAGAGTTCATAGACAATCCGCATCAATGGGTGAAAATAATCTGCACCAATATGTTATCGAGGCATATAATCTCACAGTAATTTAATAGATTACTCGTCATATTATATCAGTTCGTAGGAGATTAGGAAAAAAAAATATTTATAGTATAAAAAATTAATTTATTTAACAAAATTTAATTAAAGATGTGACAAAATAGTTACTTTTCTATTGGTTCTATCGGACTTTTTTCGACTATATAAATCTTTATTTGTAAACTTTAATGCATAAAATATTTTCAATCTAATAAATAATTTAATGATGTAAATAAGAGGAAATTTCTCACATAGTTGGTCAAATTCTATAGTTTTCATTATCAAACAGCCTCTGAATGTTTTCTTCAGTGCAAAACTCATCAAAATTTAATATAAATAATTTTTCAGCCTGTAAATAAAATGATCAAATTTTTCCACTTTCATGATTAAAGGCTTTTAAATGAGTAAATAATGTCAAGAAAAATGGCACATCCGCCAGAAATTAAAAATGTATTACTGGTTGCCTGCACAACCGCAACGTATCCGCCAGAAATTAAAAGACTTTTTCAGGCGCCATCTTTTAGTCAAGTCGAGAAGTAAGGGAATCAGACAATAGAATTGTCTGGTATGAAGAAGTACGCTTTCCGAGAATTGGGGAAATTTCGAGAAGCAGTCAATAGAGTATATAAGCCGGAGCCATCGACAACTGAGACAGTTTTTGAAATTTGAATATACCGCGTGGAAATTGAAAATCGGACAATTTGGTGAAGGAATCTTATAAATAGTTAGTTTGTTGTGTGTTATAAGTTAGTAATTGTGTATAAAGTGAGAAAATAAATTCGTTAAGTATTTTATCGTGAGTTTAAAATAGTGGACCCACGGAATCCGTAACAATTGGTGTCGGAAGTGCGATTCAAGAGGATATTAAGAAGAAATTAAGTGGATTGGAAGATTTTTAGACCGAATCAGAGTATTTTTATGGTTGGTACAAGGGAGCAAGCGAAGAAAATGGAGGAAGTAAGCAAATTATTGGGCGATTTTATGGAGAATATGAGAAGAGAGAAAGAAGAGGAACAAGTCCGCCTACAGAAAATACTTATGGAAAATCAAGAAAAAAATGTTAGAAGGTTTAGAAGCGCGTCAAAAGAAAGAAAAACAAGAAGAACAGGACCGGCTTGAGAAAATAATAGGAAATTTGGAAATTCGTTTGGAGGAGCGACGTCATAGAGAAACCCAAGAAGAACAGGACCGTGTTCAGAAAATTCTAGAAAATCAAGAAATTAGACAAGAACGGTTGGAGAAAATTGTTGAAGATTTAGAAGTACGTCGCCAGAAGGACAAAATTGAAGATCAAGACCGCATGCAGAAAAGTCTCGAAAATTCGGAACGAAGACAAGAGGCCCACTTCCAAGAAGTCGTAGAAGATCTGGAGGAGCGCCTTCAACAGAAAATGGAAAAATTAGAGATGGACATACAGAAGACCAAGGCACATGCAAGGACACCTGGCGTTCCTGGGACTGCGAACCTCAAGGCCCCCACCTACGATGGACAAACCACCTGGACGATGTACCACCGCCAGTTTGAAGCAGCCGCCGCTGCCAACGGATGGACCGACCAGGATAAAGCAGCGGCACTTGTCATCGCGCTGCGTGGCCCTGCCCTGGAACTGCTACAAACTATTCCTGCAGCCCAACAGCAGGGAGTATGAGGCTTTGGTTGCTGCATTGGACAGAAGATATGGCGACCAACATCGACGTCAACTTTACCAGGCCCAGATCAAGACGCGCCTGCAGAGGTCCGGGAGAGAGTCTGCAGGAATTTGAAGCAGACTTACGTCGGCTGGTACACCTAGCATACCCAGAAGCACCGGAAGGGTTTAGGGGAGGAACTCGCTGCTCAGTGCTTTATTAGCGGACTGAGGGACAACGAAATTGCAGAGGGCGCTGCAAATATCCCGATTTTCCACCAGCAGCGAAGCACTGGTCAGGGCGCTGGAAATCGAAGCTGCCTTTAGCGCCATCCCTAGGCCGAAGATAAGATCGGTAACGGTCGAGGAACAGCCCGAAAGCACTCACAGAGGTTTGGAGGAGATGTGTAAGAAAGTCGACAAACTATGTGAGCTACTAATAAACAGGGGAGTCAACAACACCCAGACAGAGAACCAGAGAAGATTCCAGGACATAAGGTGCTTTAGATGTGGCAGGAATGCCACATTAAACGGGATTGCCGCGTTCAAATGCGATCCCGTTCACCATCCAGAGAACGTAGGCACCAGGAAAACTAAAATCAGTCAATACTAAGGGGCGAGTATTGACTGGGGAGAACAGAGCCCCCAGGATTTTTTCCATTAGGAGTCTGGGAAGAACCGCTGACAGTTTGGTGATCGACGGGAAAGTCAATGGAAAGGGAATCCGAATGACAGTGGACACTGGCGCTATGGTATCGTTGGTGCGGGCTAACTCAGTGCAAGGATTGAAGATGATGCCTCTTAGAAGAAGAGTGTATTTACGTACAGTTACGGGGGAAATGGCCGTTGTACGGGGAGAGGCTTTCATGGAATTGGAGTTAGGGAATTTGAAGTTTTGGCATAGCGTTTTGGTGGCTGACATTGAAGATGATTTTATCATGGGTATGGATGTGATCAGTCAACATGGTTTTCGTTTGATCACCATAGAAACATCCTGAAAATCGGAAATGAGGAATTTTCTGTATCTAAAGAGAAGAGACCAGGAAATATGGAAGAAAGATCATCGAAAATTGTGATGATACCTGGTGATACCAAGAAGACTGTGTTCGGGAAACTAGAGAAAACCGCTGGGTGCCGTGTAGGACGGGTACAAATTATCGACAACGACCTAGATCGACGACGAGCTACCTTGGACAAGAAAATGCAACATCGCGAAAGCACTATCAGAGTAAAGAATTTTAAGCTTAGAACTGACGAACCATGGACGACGATACAATTGAGGAAAGATCAAATGGAAGATCCAGACATCGGAGCAATACTACGGCTCAAGGAAGGTAACGGCGAGAGACCACCGTGGCAGGATATTGCGGACAGAGGCCTCGTTTTTCAAAGCTCTCTGGGCTCAGTGGAATTCACTGGTTATTGAGAATGGATTGTTAAAGCGCACATGGGAAAGTGCGGATGGCAGCACAGTAACAACTCAGTTACTGGTACCAAGGAAGAAAGTTACCCAGGTATTGGAAGAAATTCACGGTGGTAAAACTGGAGCCCATCTTGGGGTAAACAAGACCTTGAGCAAGCTGAGAGATCGCTTTTACTGGGTGGATTATTGCGAAGATGTCAAGAAATGGTGTCGACAATGTAAAATTTGTGCAGCCAGCCAAGGACCAAGCACTCGATCTAGGGGAAAAATGAAACAATATAACGTTAGACTGCCATTCGAAAGAATCGCTGTTGACATTGCAGGCCCATTCCCTGAAACGCACAAGGGCAACAAGTACGTTTTAGTGGCGATGGATTATTTCAGTAATGGCCAGAAGTTTTTGCCATTCCAAACCAAGAAGCATCGACTGTAGCTGAAGTATTAGTCAATAATGTCTTCAGTAGATTTGGAATTCCTTTAGAGCTTCACACCGACCAAGGAAGGAACTTCGAGTCAAGACTGTTCCAGAAGATGTGTGATCTGCTTGGTATTCACAAGACTAGGACAACAGCTTTACATCCGCAGTCTGATGGGATGGTCGAGAGATTCAATAAGACCATTGAAGAACATCTCGAAAATGGTGGATGAACATCAAAGAGATTGGGATCAGCATATACCACTATTCCTAATGGCATATAGAAGTGCAGTTCACAACACCACCGGACTTTCACCATCGAAGATTTTATTTGGTCGAGAATTACGGTTGCCTTGTGACTTGGTGTTCGGATCACCAGACGACAGCACCACGAACGTAGAGGACTACGCGGATGAACTGAAGGAAAGGTTATTGGGAATTCATAAGGCCGTGAGAAAGAAGTAAGATTACGCTAGCCAGTGACCGGATGAAAGCTCGTTACGACCTCAGAGCTAATTCTACGGGATTTCAACAGGACGATCTGGTATGGTTATATAACCCACAGCGCAAGAAAGGGAGGTCCCCAAAGTTAACTCCAGCATGGGAAGGTCCTTATACAGTCATCAAGAGGATAAATGATGTTGTGTACCGGATTCAACGCAGCCCTAAAAGTAAGATGAAAGTAGTTCATCTGGATCGATTGAAGAGATACCAGACAGGAAACCTTGATCGGGACGATCAAATTTGAGAAGGGGGCAATGTCAAGAAAAATGGCACATCCGCCAGAAATTAAAAATGTATTACTGGTTGCCTGCACAACCGCAACGTATCCGCCAGAAATTAAAAGACTTTTTCAGGCGCCATCTTTTAGTCAAGTCGAGAAGTAAGGGAATCAGACAATAGAATTGTCTGGTATGAAGAAGTACGCTTTCCGAGAATTGGGGAAATTTCGAGAAGCAGTCAATAGAGTATATAAGCCGGAGCCATCGACAACTGAGACAGTTTTTGAAATTTGAATATACCGCGTGGAAATTGAAAATCGGACAATTTGGTGAAGGAATCTTATAAATAGTTAGTTTGTTGTGTGTTATAAGTTAGTAATTGTGTATAAAGTGAGAAAATAAATTCGTTAAGTATTTTATCGTGAGTTTAAAATAGTGGACCCACGGAATCCGTAACAATAATATCGAGTTATCCAGAGATTCGGATTCTTTTGCAAATTTTAGACAAATATCACATTGATGTATTTGAAGACCCTTTTTAATGATGTAGTCAAACATAATTAAAGGCATTTTGAGTTGAAAACATTTCTTAGAGGCTGTCTGATATAATGAAAACTATAGAATTTGACCACCCATGTGAGAAATTTCCTCTAATTTACATCATTAAATGATTTATTAGATTGAAAATATTTGATGTATTAAAGTTTACAAATAAAGATTTATATAGTCGAAAAAAGTCCGATAGAACCAATAGAAAGGTAACTATTTTGTCACATTGTTAATTAAATTTTGTTAAATAAATTAATTTTTTATACTATAAATATCTTATTTTTTCTTATAAATAAACACATTTGTATCCCATTTTAAATAAGATATACAAATTACCAGAACTTAGAAATAACAGTTCAAAAGTTCAACAAAAATCCTACACGCGTTTTTAAAAAGAAACATATAACCACGCACTATGTCACTCCAGCAAGCGAATACGACACAGCATGGGTTTCCGGACTAAACGACTGGTGTATTTACACCACTCAATAGGCGTGTCGGGTTTGCCGAACGGTTTCCGATGCAGTCGCTTTCTTTCGCATCTGTTATAGGTAATTTGTGGTAAAAGTAAGTAAGAATAATGAAGAAAGAAAAAATAAAAGTAGAAGAAAAATTTCTTATAAGATTGTTCTTACTGAAATAACCAAGTATTGTAGTTTCAAAGGTCACTCGACGCCGTTTTTTTCTATAATATGTTAATATTATAAGAAATAACTTTTGTATTGATGAAATAAATAAGGGCGTCATAGAAGTTATTTAATTTGATATAATTCTTAAATTAATTCTAGAGAACAATGTTATCCTTTTTAGCTACGACGGAACCCTAAAAAGTATTATTCCTCTTCAAATCTTTTAGTTTTGTTTTTGTTTTTTTTTAGTTAAGTTTTTAAGTTAAACTTCTTTACCCGCGCTGGCAGTAAACAATCAAGGCCGTGGCACAAGAGCTAATGGTAACCAGGCTTAGAAATACGTAGTGACGCGACGTGTATTTGTGAACAGTCCACGTGCTTATCAAAAATATTGATATTTTAATACAAATTTTGTAAAAGTGAATCAAATTATTTATTAATTTTTTATTTAACGCGTATAAAACTAAACACACCGGAAAAGTCTAGGGATATTACAGTTTTATCCAGCCATCGTCAGTAATTTTATTATTTGCATTTCTGATATAATAAAATTAAAATAAACAAATAGTTTACAGGACGTACTGGAAATAAAAATGCGAAATTTACCGAATTTTTCAAATTTACCTTGATTTTTATTGAACTCAAAAAAATACACACTTTTTTTTATTCTAAACTGTGAATTAAAAAAAAAGATAAAACCATTTTTACTTAATAAAGGTTATGGCCTCCTCTACTGTTCATTACAGCCCTACATAGTCTCTCCATGCTCCTGATCAGGTTGTCGATCTCTACTTGAGGTGCAGCCTGCCACGCTGCATTCACGGCCCGAACCAGATCCCTACGAGTTTCACGACGCATACCCATTCTCAAAATTCTTCTTTGGACTGCGTCCCATACGTGCTCGATGGGGTTGAGGAAATTGTGCCGGCCAGGGTAAGATGTTTAATTGATGAGCATTGATAACCTCACTTACCACTCTGGCTGTATGAGGCCGTGCATTGTCATGCATGAGAATGAAGTTTCTCCCAAAATCATTGGCATATGGTAACACGACAGGCTCAAGAATTAAATCATGATATGTGATTCCTGTTAGAAACCTTTCAAGAAGAACGAGGTCGGTTTTTCGGCCTAACTGGACTCCTCCCCAGACCATAACTGTTTCACCTTGATAAGGGTGCACTTCCTGAACATGATCCAACCGAATAAGATTTTCCGGTTTTCTCCATACCCTAAGCCTTCTCGAATCCAGATGAATTCCAAAGCGTGACTCATCCGTGAAGAAAACATTGGCCCATTGTTCATTCGACCACTGAACATGATCTTGAGCCCACAAATATCGTACCTCTCGATTTCCTCTCGTTAAGGGTTGAGCTCTCCAGGGGCGTCTGCATTTTAAATTGACCTCTCTTAATCTATTGCGAACAGTGTCAGGACTAACGGTTACATTATGTGTTTCCTGGAGAATTAAACTAAGCTCTGGTGTTGTAAGAGTCAGTTGGCGTCGAGCATTTAATTGTAAAAAATGATCTTGCTGAGGGGTAGTAATGCGATGTCGCCCTGTGTGCTTTTCAGCAACATCACCACTTTCATGGTAGCGTGCACTTAATCGCGATATTACACTTTGCGTTATATTTAATGCTCTAGCTACGTCGATTTGGCGCATTCCAGCTTCGAGCATACCTATGGCCCTTAGCATTTCGTCTCTGTTAATATATCTACGCTCCTTAATGTCGTTTAATACTAAACAGAGTTATTTGAATGAATTCTGGCCAGTTATCATAAAAACATAGCCAGTACAGGTTAAATTCGAACAATTGATGCTAGGTGCTTTTTATACATTTCAACACCACACAAACACTTCTGCAAATATCCCAAATTTAGAAATAACTAGTGTGACTACTTCGTTTCAATCGAAGTAGAAAGAATCGGCCTACAAATATGTGGTTGTTTATTCAAAACATTTATTTTTAACTTTAATAAAATGATATCCCTAGATTTTTCCGGTGTGTGTATTTGTTGCACGTAAAAACTTTTTGTTATGCGTAAAAAACTGTTTTTTACACGTAAAAAAACTATTTGTTACACGTAAACCCCCATTTTTTATGTGTAAAAAATACATTTTTTAATTTATTACTTTGTCAACATTTCAAACTACACTTTTGCAAACATGTCTTTCAAATCTTTCAATTTAATAGTTGTTAGTAAGAAGTTTTACTTCAAATATGCGCACATAGTGAAGACCCAATTTTTTTTAACGAAAACAAAGATTTACAGCGGTTTCAGATGGAGCGGACCGTCCGCGACGGACCATCCGCCGTTTTTTTTTCAAGATAGCCGTCGGACGGAGCATACGCGACCCTTGTGAAATTGTTCATATAAACTTATGGTATTTGCTCGAAGTCGCGGACGCTCCGTCGCGGACGCTCCGCTCCATCTGAAAGCGCTGTTATCAAATATTTTTATAAGTTTATCCCAACTATTTTTTTTTCTAAAACTCACTCAGACTTTTTTATGTAAAAATTTCATTAAGTCTCAGTACTGTTCTTGAAGAATGTGTCCGCTCTGTATTCTGGTCACTTGGTATAGACATAATATTTTAAACTAAAATTATGTATCTCTATAGCGGGGGCGTCTCAAAAGTGGCTCACCCCTATGCTCCTATAACTTTTATATTTTATCAGATAAAAAATACAAGATATGGTGTATTGGTATATGACATAAATTAGGATTAATTGATGCATTCAATTGTTTTTGGTCAATTCCTGTTTCACCGAAAATGACGACAACTTTTGATTTTTAAATGGCAGAAAATGACACTCTGAGTAGAATAGTATCATATGTCAACTTTTAACATTTTCGCTTAATAAAATTTTAATCTAGAGTGCCATGGCTGTGTTAAAATACAAATTTTTAATCAAGGAGCCTTGGAAAAATAAATTTGATCGTCTAATGTTTTTCGTGTCTTGTCCTGGCCGGTTAAAAGATACACAAATCTTGTTTTTAATCATATCCTAATGTTTTCAAATGGAACAAGGGTGTCTCACTAACATATTTGGAAAGATATTTTTATAGGGGTGATCCACTTTTGAGACGCACCCGGTATACTATACCTACTGTAACGTTATTATTTTTTTATCGTGTAGTATTTTTTAGAATATTTACCGTCAATTACTTGTTGTAAATAAGTCATTTCTTGAAGCGCTTCATATGTAATTTTGCCGTCATGTTTGGCCAAAACTGTGTTAATTTCATCTCTGGTTTTTTTCTGAATTTCGGGATTTCGTGCCAGTTCGTACAAGGTAAAGTTCATTGTGGTAGAAGAAGTATCAAATCCTAAAAATGAAATTAATTTCTCAACATTTCATTGTAATTACACTACTCAAAACAATTATCGCATATTTGAATAAAAGTAATTATTACATATTTTTAAATGAAGCATGCATTTTTCTGCCTTTCTCTTTTATCTTTCGAAAATCGACATCTATGAAACTATGAACCCTTCCTGGACACAAACGGTACATTGTGAGATGGGAAATTGTAGAGAGAAAGAAGCCCTATAACATAGGTTACAACATTTTAATGAGTGCTTTCCATAAAATCAATAAAATGAAAAATATAGGAAATAATATACAGAGGTACTGATTTCTTTCGAAAATCGACAACTATGAAACTATGAACCCTTCCTGGACACAAACGGTACATTGTGAGACAGGAAATTGTAGAGAGAAACAAGCCCTATAACATAGGATACAACATTTTAATGAACAGTGCTTTCCATAAAATCAATAAAATGAAAAATATAGGAAATAATATACAGGTATTGATTTCTTTCGAAAATCGACAACTATGAAACTATGAACCGTTCCTGGACACAAACGGTACATTGTGAGACAGGAAATTGTAGAGAGAAACAAGCCCTATAACATAAGACACAACATTTTAATGAACAGTGCTTTCCATAAAATCAATAAAATGAAAAATATAGGAAATAATATACAGGTACTGATTTCTTTCGAAAATCGACATCTATAAATCTATGAACCCTTCCTGGACACAAACGGTACATTGTGAGATGGGAAATTGTAGAGAGAAAGAAGCCCTATAACATAGGATACAACATTTTAATGAACAGTGCTTTCCATAAAATCAATAAAATGAAAAATATAGGAAATAATATACAGGTACTGATTCCTTTCGAAAATCGACAACTATGAAACTATGAACCTTTCCTGGACACAAACGGTACATTGTAAGACAGGAAATTGCAGAGATAAACAAGCCCTATAATATAGGATACAACATTTTAATGAACAGTGCTTTGATTTTTTTAGGATAATTAGAGTACGCACTAACATGTAATTTTTAGTCGGCCGACTGTTTATGCAACTAAACAGAAAGTGAAAACAACACATTCGTATGGAGCCGATCGGCCTAATATTTGATTACATTGCGTAGTAGGCTATGCGCTGACAGATAATTTTTAATCGGCCGACTATATTTAGTTGCATATTTGTAACCATATTGGTTTATCCTTATGTAGCCGCGCTCGCATGCAATCAAATAGTCGGCGGATCGACTTCATAAGTATGTATAGTTTTCACTTTTGCAACTAAATAGTCGGCCAACTAAAAATTACAAGTCAGCGGGTAGGCTTTATTGTATCGAATTTTACTTTACAGTATCCATACTATTTAAAATCGTAAGTCAGGGAATTCAAAGTGTCTTGTTTTTCAAATTAATATTTTTTTAAGAAAATATGCCATAATTGTTTTGAGTAGTTTATTTTGTTATACCTGCTATGAAAAACAAGATGGTGTTGGCTACGATCTGGTTAAAAGTAACGTGTTTCTCGCTTTCTATTGGTTCTTCGTGCATATCCAGAAGAAGTTGCAAAAAATCTGGCCTCCTTACGTTGTTCTTCTTTCTATATTCAAGCGTGCTCCTCACTACTTCGGTGAAGAATGTTGTCGTTGGGTCTTTCATTGCTAAATTTGATTATTGTTAGTAATAAAATAGATATATTTGATACCAATTAAACTTTTAGTTGTGTAAAAGAGGGCGCGATTTTAAAATTCATTGTTGCCAACCATAGAGATATTCAGCGCCGTGCTGACTAACTTGAATTTAAATTTCGCTCTGGGGATTCAGGTTGCAGTCGAACATTGTTCTTTTTAGAACCTCTTTTATTGCGAATTGTGCAAGATAGCTTAATAGCAGTAAAAAACTCATCGCAACTTTATTAGAATATTTTGAACGGAAAAGCGGTAATAATTGCCCTTTATGTCCCTTAAGTGCTATTAAGAAGGTGAGTTTTGTTGATGTAAATTATAACTGTTTATATATTTATAATTAATTTATTTTTGTTTCCTAAAATGTTGTTATTAAAAGAATATATAAAAGCGGACAACGCTGTGCCGGTCAAGCTTAATCACGTGACTAAAAGTTTATTTGGTATGAACTATATTTATCCAAGACAGATTAAACAAGCAGAGTATAAACAAACAGTTTGATTATTATAGTTCATTACAGTTAAGGGTTGTACACCGAAACACTTTTACTTTTACACTGGACGCGCGTTTCGCTAACCATGTTAGCATCATCAGCAGATGATTATAAGCTAAAATACAATCTACAATTGGAGCGTTTATATACTCGCTCAGTGGGCACAGAGTGGGCGTGGCAATATCTAGCCAACCGAGTCAGAACCCACGGAGCGTAACAGTTAGATTTCCGCCACTAGAGTAGTAGGAACAAAGAACTTGAAGGAATTGGACCGTTGTCTCTGTTCATACTATTTTTACATTTATTAATTCTGATGCTTTCATATGCATCTAATTGCCTGTAATTTGAAACTTGTTTAAGTAATTTTAAGTTATCAAGATCTATACAATGTTCTTTATCAACAATATGTTCGGCAACGCAAGATTTATTAGGTCTACCATATCTTATCTGAGCTAAATGTTCTTTAAATCTAGTTAATATTGATCTTTTAGTTTGCCCAACATATTTCTGATTACAATCTTTACAAGAAATTTCATAAATACCCGACCTTTCCAGTAGAGGTGTTTTATCCTTTGGATTACCTAATAATTGTTGCAGTTTATTATTAGCACTATACACAAGTTTATAATTGACATTCTTAAAAATTCCTTTTAGACCACGGGATAACTGTCTATCAAACGGTATTGAAAAATATTTTTGCGTTTCTTTCTCCACTTGAAAAGTCGAAATTTCAGAAATAATTAACCTATACCTACGTTTTCTAATTATTTTATCAACTAGTGAAGGAGAATATCCATTACACTCAGCTAAATTCCTAATGTAATCTCTTTCTATTTTATATCTTTCGTTGGAAAGTGGAAAACTAAGTAATCTATGAACTAAGAAATTTAAACTAGCCATTTTATGTTCAATACTATGATATGATTCATTAGGAATATATCTGCGTGTAGTGGTATTTTTCCTATAGATATCAAATTCCAATTATAATCATCTGCTGATGATGC
Organism: Sitophilus oryzae; assembly: GCF_002938485.1. Classification (NCBI taxonomy): domain Eukaryota; kingdom Metazoa; phylum Arthropoda; class Insecta; order Coleoptera; family Curculionidae; genus Sitophilus; species Sitophilus oryzae. The sequence goes on along the minus strand of NW_022146734.1, from coordinate 3,322,132 downwards.
TAACATGATTAGCAAAACGCGCATCCAGTGTAAAAGTGTTTTGGTGTATTGTGGTGATTTAGTGTTTTATTTTGCTATTACAGTTCAATTTGACACTGCAGACTTAATAATATACTCCTTTTTTTAAGATATGACGCCAGTGATTCGTTTCAGAGGCTTTACAAAATCAGAAAAAGGGTTTTAAATAAATAAATTTCTCTATTTACTAGGGATTTGATATTGGAGAAAAATGTGGGTCGATTTCGGCATAATTGGAGACGGGTTACAGGATCACGTTTCGAACCGATGCGCGATGCCTCTAAATGGACGAAATCATCAGGATTTTTCTTAATTATGGATCGAGTGAAACCAAGCTCGGCACGTGGATAGAGGTACCCGAATGAGTCCTCAGATGGACAGAGGGGCAGACGGACAGACAGACAGAGGGAAGTAAAAAGAAGTTTCACTTCAATATGCGCACATAATGCACACACAATTTTTTTTTATTACAGGAGCTACAGATGTCCGACGCATTATTGCCGGACCCATATAAAGTATAGGAGAAGTTTGAACCACGGCAACCCCTATTTGCGGCAACTTTTTGATTGGCTTTATTCATAAATATAAGTAAAAATTAGGTTTTGATAAAAAATATGACGAGCGTAAAGCCGGTACCCCATTAGGCCACACGACACGCCACGCCATGCCACCCCACGTCATGAAGATCTGTGTGTATGTTTTTCCATTTAATTACATGTGTTGCGTATACACTAGGGCTCACGCCACCCCACGCCACGCCATCCTACGCTATCAAACGTGTGATGGGCGATTCGTCTGTCCCAAATCTCATGTGTACAATCTTTCCCACGTCGCAACACCTGGGCCCACGTGGTATCCCACGCGTGGCGTGTGGCGTGTGACCTAATGGGGTCACGGCTTAATAATCCTGCAGCCGGATCTTAGACTAAAATTTATTTCTAGAATTTACCTCTAAGTCGTAGTTTTCTACTAATTTCCGGGCTGAAGCTAGCAATAAATATTCTCAAACCGCTCAACCAGTTCCCTGTGAACATACTTCTACCTCTGATTCGAAAGTCGGACTTAGAACTGTCGAAACTGTTACATTCAACGCCAAAAGCCACACTTCCTATCACATCAGTAGTAAAAGAAGCTAAAATCTACGAAGAAATGAATAGTTAAACTCAATGCCTACTCCGACGTCATTTTTTTTAAATGGAAAGTTACACTGCCATGTTAAAAAAATGTATCAACTAACTGAGAGTTTCTCATTAAAAAGATTAAAGTATTTTCCAATTAAATGAGTGAAGCGAAACAAACACTTTATCATACTTTATTCTGGGAGTCGCAATGAAACTTCTCCACCGCAAGTGTATAGATACAGGGTGGCCCATCGAAAGCATTCCGCAAGGCATAACGGCCAGGGTAATTTTTTTTTCCGAAAATTCAAAAACACGTCAATTTTGTTTGTGAGGGGACAACTTTTGCCCCAAAAATGATTGCAAAATCTTCAACCCTCTAAGCGGAGGTGTCAACCCCCAATTTTTTTTCAAATGGAAAGGAGGGTCAAGTGGTACCGCAATGAAAAGGGCTTTCTATTCTCTATACTTTCCAGCTTCGTTTTTGAAAATCGGTCGAGTAATTGAGAAAATATGAAGGACTTAAATTTGAAAAGTTTATCAGAGTAAATGATAAGGGTAAATTGCTTCGACCAATTTACTGTTTTTTCTTATTATTTCTAGATGTTTACTGCCACAAGGTTGAACGATCAGGTGCGGTAGTTGCTAGATAGCTGTTCTGTGACTTATGCGTTGAAGTTCTTCTCAATATCGTTAAACTTTTTAACAATTATTATGGTGTACTCAGTTGCAAAAAAAGTGGAAATAATCGAACTTTATTTTAAAAATAATGAATGTGGCAATCGGGTTGCGCAGATATTCAATGAACGCTATCCTGACAAACACCTTTATGGCAAAATTGTTCGAGAGTTAGTAGCAAAATTTCGCAAAACTGATTCCGTTATGAATAAAAAGAGGCAGAAGGAAAATCCTGTAGTAATTGAAGCTATAGAGGTATTCGTATTGGGCCAAGTTGCAATGGATAGTACGCTGAGTATAAGAAAATTAGCCAATGAGACCGGCCTGAATCGTACAAATGTCCAATGGATATTAAAAAAACACCCGTACAAAATTCAGTTGGTACAAGAACTCAACAAAGACAATTTTGATCGTCGCTTGCAATTTTGTGAAACTATGAGTGAACGCGTGCCGAATGATAATAATTTCCTATTTAATGTGTGTTTTTCGGATGAGAGTACTTTCTTTTTGAACGATGTAGTTAATCGGCGCATTGTCGGTACTGGGCTGAGGACAACCCCAGCGTTTTTCACGAGGTGCACACACAAAACCCTCAGAAATTGAATAAAATTCTATTGTGGGTCAGTTTAACAATATTGAGAAGAACTTCAACGCACAAGGCACAGAACAGCTATCTAGCAACTACCGCACCTAATCGTTCAACCTTGTGGCAAGTGAAAAAATGCGTAAATATCTAGAAATAGGGTACCGCGGGGTATTGGGAGCCATTGGGTAATGAGAGCCATTGTGTAATTTTGAATAACGTGCCCTGATCTGAGCACTGACAGTTGCGATACGCGGGATCCCCCATTAAATGTTTCCTAAAGCCACCACTGCTTTGTTTTGGTACGATTCAAAGTCTGTTAGAGAACGCATCGAGTTTACGGGACTTTCTTATAGCGTGCACGTTTTAAAAAATTAGTGTAAGTTGTACTTATATTTTGCTTTAGAACAAAATAGCGGTGTTAAACAAAATCTACTGAAGTGTAGGTTCGATTTGTGCAGTTGTTTTGCTTCTGTTAGCGCATTTAATTTTGTTATTTTTAACTTGCAAATATGTAAAGAAACGGGGTAATCGGAGCCAGAGTGGCTCTCATTTCCCCCATGGTGGTTCAATTTTATTTTAGAATGTTATAAACATATTTCCTTATTTTATTTTAAAAAAGCTAATTTAAATTTTGTTTCAGAATATTCCAGACATATTTTGTGTCTTTTGTTTTAACTAAAATAATTTAAATTTTGTTTTAGGATGTTCCAAACATATTTGTAACTTTGGTTTCAACTGAAATAACTTAAATTTTTATTTTAAAATAGTTCAGACATGTATTTTTACTAATTAATTTCTCTTGTGTCTACTTAATTTCTCTTGTGTTTTACCTAAAATAATTCAAATTTTGTTTGACAATGTTCTTAACAGATTTAAATATGTAAAATAAAGTGGCTTTAATTTCCCCACTGTTATGGGTAATGAGAGCCAATGATAGGTTTTAGTTTTTCTTTTGCATACCAGTAATGTTTATCTAAAACAGAGAACTTATATAGATTCTTATATTTTATTTTACACATCACGAACTATCTAGAAAAAGAAAATTGTTGCCAGCAGTGGAATAAGTGGCATTTTATTTCAGGTTTTCCTTAGGTGGCTCTTATTGCCCCGCGCTACCCTAATAAAAAAAATCAAATTGGTCGAAGGAATTTATCCTTTTATATAAACTTTTCAAATTTCAATCCTTCATATTTTCTCAATGACTCGACCGATTTTCAAAAACGAAGCGGGGAAATATAGAAAATAGAAAGCTCTTTTCATTGCGGTGCCACTTGACCCCCCTTCCCATTTGAAAAAAGTTGGGGGATGACATCCCCGCTCAGAGGGTTGAAGATTTTGAAATAATTTGTCCCCCTCACAAACAAAATTGACGTGTTTTTGGATTTTTTGAAAAAAAACAATACCCTGGCCGTTATGCCTTGCGGGACGTTTCGATGGGCCACCCTGTATACAGGGTGTCCCAGGCTGAGCGTTCATTAGGAATTAGGTAGGCCTCTCATACGCCGCGGAAGCTCCATGAAGAACGGTCGTTTTTATTGAAATGAAAATTTGTGAGCATATGTAGGTTAATTCAGAACACTTTTTAAAAATATAGAGAGTTCTACAGGGTGTCCCCAAAAAAAATACACATCAAAGTTGTGTTTTTTTCTAATGGAACACCCTATATATTAATTGATTTTCGGATTCTAGGAAAAAATAAAGGTGAGTTTTATTAAAAAAACATATACCTAGATTTTGATATATTTCACATTTTGTGAAAATGAAGAGTAAATTTTAAATTTCGTTAACAGCTACCTAAATTTTAGTTTTGTATAGCCTGATATTTAATTACAGTAACCATTGTATAACCAAATTGAAATTTGACCCGAAAAGTTATACAGGGTGAGACAAAATTAATATGAAACATTAGTCACTTTTAAAAGCAAGTTACTCTTTTATTTTAAATGGAACACCCAGTATATTTTCCGGTGTTCAATGGGGAATTTATATATCTTCAAAATATTATTAAGTTTGCCGAAACAAAAATTTTCCTATATATTTTAATTTTTATGATTTTGCGTCAGTAGATCTTTATTATTTGAAAAATCTAGTTGGCTGTGTGATATACCTTTTGTTAATTTAACAAAAATTAAAGATTGTAGAGTAAAATACTTAATGGTAATAAAATGATACACGTTTAAAACATATTTTAATTAAAACTAGATATAAACCTATCATTATGTGACAAAAAATAGCTAGATGAAATCAAATGCTCAAAATGCTTCCTTTGATAATCTTTTGAAAAATGATTGTCTTTTCAAAAGGATCTTTTCATTTTAAAAGGCATATGTGGAGTTCTACTTCGAAAAGCAGCTACAATAATTTCTCTCATGTTGTCGACAATAATAGTTGGTCGAGTTTTGTAAACACTGTCTTTAACATATCCCCGTAAAAAAACCAGACTAGATAAATTCAGGAGCATTGAAGTATTCTATTAATTGGTAAACACACTACATTCACCAACTAATAGGATCATGTCAATTCTTTTTGATGCAGCATAAGTTTGCATTTTCGGAAAATTTCTAAGAAATTTATTTGTTTTAACTGACACAAAATGATAACTAAAGTTAATTTGTTAAAGTTGGACTAATTAGACAGCAATCATAGATAAAAGAAAACAATCTACTATTAAGATAGATATGAAACTTAATAGTAAAATTTTGGGTCAAAGCGCCCCTCCGTGTTTTTAGTGGAGACTAGGTTTAACCCAGCGCCTTCGCCTTTTCTGCTGTAAATGTTTGTTATGTTTATATTTGAATTCAAAGGATTTGTTTTTAAAGTTACACTGATATATTAGTATATCAGAGTAACTTTAATAAAACATAAGAATATATATATATATATATATATATATATATATATATATATATATATATATATATATATATATATATATATATATATATATATATATATATATATATATATATATTTTACAGAGTTACATGTAAATGATCGTAAGTCGACTGGCTGTCTAATAAATAGACCGAGATTTATAGATTTTAAAGCGAACGAAAAAAAATCAAACAACGAATACATACCATATATTTTTCTTTTATCTAAGATACATACCTTATCGTCTTTTGGAAACACGTACATTTTTGCAGTTTTGTTAGTTTCTTTGCAAGATGCAACACAACAAGAAAACACCATTTTTACAGTTAATAAACTATTTCTGGCTATGATATTTAAAATTTAGATACATAGAAAATTAAAAAACAAACGAGTATTTGCAAACGCAGGCCCAAATTCAATAAAAATCAAAAGTTTTCCTGCGAAAATCAGGCTTTTTTCACTGAAAAGGTATTTTTTGATTTATCAGCAGTCATTGTCAAGTTGACAATATACAGGGTGTTTTCGAATTAGTCTAAAAAAGTTATGGTGTGATTCCTCATGTGTGCTTAAAACAATTTTTATATAACCATTAGGTCTAAAGTACTTCCTTTCTGATTTACAGTGTGTTAAAAATTAAAAAAAAATCGATTTTTTGCTTAACATAAATGGTACACCACTGCTTTTTTAAACAAAATATATTTTTTTCTTGAGTGGCCATCCTTTTTCAACAAAATTGATCTTTTGTGTTTTTCTTGTTCATCAAACGGTTGTCGAGAAAAAAATAAATATACTTATTAAGAGCCCGCCTTAATTCGTTTTCTAACGATTTTTTATTTTTTAGATTAATTAGGAAACACCCTGTATATGCATATCACAGGCAACCAAATAAACTAGTAACCTCTAAAAATGATTTTTCCTACCACTAGCGACATACCGTGTTTTAGTGTGTGCTAAATTATTTTATCAAAATTTCACCATATAAGTTTCCAGGCAATGACAGCAATGTTGAAGTAACGTCAGACATATCACAGCCACCTAGATTTTATCAAATAATAAAGATCTATTCAGATCAAATCATGTAAATGAAAATATCTAGGAAAATTTTTGTTTGAGGGAAAGCAACCTTAAAAGTATTTTGAAGAGACATGAATTCTCCATTGAATATCGAAATATTATACTGGGTGTTCCATTTAAAATAAGAGAGTAACATGCTTTTAAAGGTAACCAATATTCAATATTAATTTTGTCTCACTCTGTATAACTTTTTGGATGAAGTTTTTGTTTTTAATACATATTAGAGTATACCGGGTAAATTCCAATTTAGGTAGCTTTTATTTTAATTTAAAAATTGTTCTTTATTTCTAGAAAATGTTAAATATGTCAAAAACCTTACATTTTAGTCATATACTTCTCTTATAAAACTAACTTTTATTTTTCTCTCAGAATCCGAAGGTCAATTAATATATAGCGTGTTCCATTACAAAAACTCAACTTTGATATGTAACTTTTCTTGAGGCCACCCTGTAGAATCTCTATATTTTTAAAAAGTGCTCTGAATTAACCTACATATGCTCACAAAATTTCATTTCAATACAAACTATCGTTCTCCTCGGAGCCTCCGCGGCGTATGAGAAGCGCCACCCTGTACAATTCGAATCACCTTATATACAAATATTAACAAACAATTTGCTCAACTCATCAGATAAAGGATTTTTCTTTTACACAGTGTTAGTAAAGTAGTACCTATCTTCATCGTACCTCTCTAGAATCGAGATCCTGACCATCTTGGACGGTTTTCTTCATGTAGTCGATCATGTAGTCGCTGCACACCAGCAAACTATCGAACATCATCTTCATCTTTCCAGACGTGAAGGTGGGTGTGAGTTTTTGCCTGAGCGATTTCCAGCCAGGACTTTGGATGTTGAAGAGATGGGTTCCTTTGGGGTCATCTTTTTCGTTACTGAAGGCGTCCCTATCGATAAAATGTTGGAAATCCTGAAAAAAGGAATAAATTCTAATGAAAAAGGACATTTGGAATGAATAGAATATATAATAATAACAATAGCTGCCGTATATAGCGTTTGACGCCTTGGGAGTAGCAAGGTACAGCTTGCCATGCTAGAGCCGTTCGGTATACAAGGAAGGTAGTGTGGCTAGCACTACGCACTACGCTTCAGCCGCCTATTATTACCTCAGGATTGTAAATCCAAAGTACTCATTTAAGGCTAAGTCGACCTAGGTACCCAAACTATTTTTATTTTAATAAAAATAGTCGGCTGATGAAATGCCGGGTGTAGGATTCGAACCAAAGATTCGAACCCACTACCTTGAGATTGGCAGACCACTACGCCACCGGGCAACATGGAGTAGTTTTTACAGGATGTTTTTCAAAGTGGCTCAAACCCCCCCCCCACCCTATAACTTTTTAATTTTTTTAGATAAAAAAACGAGATTTGATGTGTATGTTGCAGGCGTATAGAATAATCCGACTTTTTGCAAAAAGAAGGAATTTTTAAAAAAAGCCTATCTATTTTCAGTGACTTTGCAAAAAGCCTAATCAAAATTAGGCATATTAAACAATGATAATATTTGCCTGTTTTCAGTTATTTTACAAAATGCCAAATCGAGACCAGGCAGATTAAAAAATGAACAAAGTTTAGTCAGCTATGAGCATAAGCATATTGAATAATTTACGCTTTAATAAAAATACCCCATATTTTCCTATACAAAAACAATAATTATTTATGTATAAATTTTATTATGTTTAGACGAAAACAACTTGAATCCTATTTCATAAATTTTAATTATAATTAACATAACTTTAAATAGAAAATATATCAAAACTTTAATATTAATATCTCATTTAATTATTATACTCCGTAATTCACCGACTCAACCACCTACGATTTGCGGATGATATCGTTATAATGTCAGATAGTCTGGGAGAGATCAAAGACATGCTTCAAGAACTTAACGATGCATTACACGAGATTGGACTAACAATAAATTTTAACAAGACTAAGATAATGACTAATATGGTGCCCAGCGAACACATACAAATTCACAACAACAGAATAGAATTAGTCCACAAATATGTATACTTGGGCCATGAGATCAAAATAAGCAGAGATAACCAAACCTGTGAACTGGCTAGACGAATTACCTTGGGATGGGCGGCTTACGGAAAAATGAGGGATATCTTTAGAGCAAATATCCCAATACACCTGAAAAGAAAGGCATTTAACCAATGTATCCTCCCGGTTTTGACCTATGGTGCAGAGACACTCACTCTAACAAAAGCAACCGCAGAAAAATTGAGAGTGACACAGAGGCGGATGGAGAGATCTATGATTGGTCTGACTTTGAGAGATCGAGTAAGAAATGAAGAGATACGCCGACGTACGGGAGTGGATGACATTGTCCAGCGAATCACAAAACAAAAGTGGAGATGGGCTGGACACATTGCTAGAATGGCAGACGGGAGATGGACCAAAAGACTTATAGAGTGGAGACCAAGAGCCGACAAGCGTAGCCAAGGCACCTCCCACACGATAGACCGACGACCTGAAACGAATAACAGCTAACTAGATTGCAACAGCTAAAAACCGCGAGAACTGGAGACGTTTGGAGGAGGCCTATGTTCAACTATGGACGTGAAAGGGGGCTGCGTGATGATGATGATGATGACTCCGTAATTCGGTTCTGTGTACCTACAGGACTTCTTCTTGTGGAATTTTGCTTTCTTTTAGAATAAAATGAATTTACTTAGATCTTTATAATAATTATCCTCAACCATACACTATTTAACAGAATTATCACTTTGTGCCATTATTTCCAAATTTTGAAAGAGAAGTTCAAGAAATGTCGTTGGATAAATTTAGGTTCTTTTGTTAAAAACGCCGGCGTTTTATAAAATACCTAGTCTTTTTGCAAAATGCCGAGTTATTAGATACGCCTGCGACATGTATATGACATAAATCAGGATTGTTTGACGTATTCAATTAGTTTCGATCACTTATTGTTTCACCGGAAATGACTACAACTTTTAATTTTTATATGGTAGGCTCGATATTTTTTTACTATATTCGATAGAAAAATAACCTTCTGAAAGAAATAACATGCCATTTCTAGAGAGTGACTCTTCAACGAGAGTGACTCATTAGCATATTTAGAATAATTACTCACACTTTTTAGAGCTACCCTGTAGAAGTTAATATATTTTCCTATAATATATCCTAGTGCATACTGGTTTGCACTTTAACAAAATTCTTAAGTTTGAAATTATAGGAGCTACACTCAGAGTAATACAATCTAAGGAGCTACAAATGCCCGAAGCACTGTTGCGGAGTCCTGTATACAGGGTGGTCCGAAAGGTATTCCGGAAACACTGGCAGCATATTCTGCCGACAAAAATAAGTAAAAAAGTTCGCATAAATGTATGCCCTAAAATGCTTAGTTTCGGAGATACAGGGGTAGAAGTTTCATTTTTATTTCGATTTTTTCCAAATAATTTCAAGTAACGTCAATATTTGGAAGAAAATTAGTGTCAAAATTTTTTAACCAGACCTATTTGTAGGTGGCGCCACCTACATGTATTTAAACTGTTTTGAAGAGTAATAACTTTTCGTCCGTACCTGTATAAATTACTGAGTAAAAAATATACATTTACGACGTTTTTTACGTAAAAAAGGTCTCTAGGTAAAAATCGCTACGAGTAATAGTTCTCGATACCTGTCATCATTGACATAAATTAAATATGTTGACTAAAAAGTTATCAGACAGAAATCATAAATTTTGTGTCAAAAGTTTTTGTGTCACAGAAACTGTTTTATCATCATTTTCTCGCGGAAAAAATTATGATTAATTTAAAAAATAAAAATTTCTTAAATTTATTATTTCAGTCAAATAACTATCTACTCAACGTGTTAGTTTTTTGTCAATAATGACATGTATACACTATTTCCATTCTAGATATCTTGAGAACGGTTGCTCGTAGCGATTTTTACCAATAGACATTTTTTACGTAAGAAATATATACCGGGTGTTGCATCGTCGAGCGGGACATAGGAAATCCCATGTAAATTTTAATGGGGTCAATTATTGACTTCCCTAATTATTTTAGAGAATAATTCTATTTAAGTTTATTGGAGAGCACTAAAACCCACATTCATAAAAATAACTTTAGATATTTTTGATTAGCTCGTTTACGAGTTATCGCCGATTTCTTTTTAAATATTTCTCCTTTCTTATGGCCCTGTATTTACTTATGAGCACCAGTCAAGGTAAAAGATAACTGTCATATGAAGTTGTCATTTCAGAAATTTATCTATTTAGTGTTTTATTATTATTATTAAAAACTCATACCTACATCGAAAATATTAGCCATGAATTACACTACCGAAGAAAAAGTATTGATGATTAAATGGCATTATCAAGGAAATAGTTATCAAAAGGTGTCGGACATGTTTGCTGCTCTGTATCCGAATAGACCGATACCTGGAAAATCTACAATCGCAAGGAATATCCAGAAATTTGGGACCAAAGCTACCCTAATAAATAACTGCAGATGTGAAGCAAGGCAGGAACAAAGATAAGATGCAAGAAATGATACCGACTTGGAAGTTTTATTGTGCGTAGAAGAGAACGACGGAAAGATCAGCACAAAGAAACTTGAGGACGAAATAGGAATAGATCACACTGCAGCGTTTCGAATTTTGAAACGACATAAATACTATTCCTTCAAATATGAAAAGCACCAAAAGCTACGAGATAGGGACGAAATACGGCGGCAGGCGTTTTGTTTTGATATGATGGAGAGAGCAAACATGGATAGGGAATTTTTAAAAAAACATATGTTTCACTGACGAATGCACGTTTACCTTAAATAATGAACCCAATGTTCAAAATTATCGATATTGGAACAAAGAAAACCAACACAGGTTTGTCGAAACAAGGACGCGATATCCACAGAAAGTAAATGTTTGGGCAGGGATATTCGGTCACAATATTATCGGGCCATTATTTCTTACGCGAAGTTTAAATGCAGAATATTATTTGGAACTACTCGAAAATCATATTTTACCTGCTTTACATGATGCCGCTAGGGAAAACCAGGAAGTTTGGTACCAAATGGATGGCTGCCCGGCACATATTACCCTGGCTGTACGGGAATATTTAGACAATAGTTTTAACGGAAACGTTATTGGCCTAAATCGTACAGTAAATTGGCCAGCAAGGTCTCCTGATATTTCGCCAAATGATTTCTTTCTCTGGAGCCATTTAAAAAACAGGATATACAAGGATAAAAAATACCCAAATTAAAAAATGCTATTTCTGCCAAATCAAATAGAATTTCAGTTTACCAACTAGCGAATGTAAGAAGAGAATTTTATGATCGCCTGGGTTATTGTCTAGCAGTCGATGGAGGAATATTTGAACATCTTAAATCCTAAATTTCTAACAATTTAATAGTACCTAAATTAATAAGTTATTGAATATTGCAATAATACTATAATTAACCTTGTAATTGATTACTTTATTTTACTTTAATTCATATTAATTTGTATTTATAAATACATCTTTAAGATTTCCGATGTAGGAATGAGTTTTCAATAATAATAATAAAGCACTAAATAGGTAAATTTCTGAAATGACAACTTCATTTGACAGTTATCTTTTACCTTGACTGGTGCTCATAAGTAAATACAGGGCCATAAGAAAGGAGAAATATTTAAAAAGAAATCGGCGATAACTCGTAAACGAGCTAATCAAAAATATCTAACGTTATTCTTTTGAATGTGGGTTTTAGTGCTCTTCAATAAACCTAAATAGAATTATTCTCTAAAATAATTAGGGAAGCCAATAATTGACCCCATTAAAATTTACATGGGATTTCCTATGTCCCGTCCGACGATGCAACATCCGGTATATTTGTTCACTCAGTAGTTTTCTACAGGTATGAACGAAAAGTTATTACTCTTCAAAACTGTTAAAACACATGTAGGTGGAGTCCCCTACATATAGGAGCCTTATTGACATCAAAATCAAATTTCTCATTTTAGAAAACTTCCAGGCATTAATTTTCATCCAAATTAATAAACGTTACTTCTGAAATTATTTGGGAAAAATCGAAATAAAAATGAAACTTCTACACCCTGTCTCTTCGAAATTAAGCATTTTAGAACATACATTTATACGAACTTTTTTACTTATTTTTATCTGTAGAATATGCTGCCGAAGTTTCCGGAATACATTTCGGACCACCCTGTATAATACTACATACTATCAATGATCGATGTTAATTTTTATAAACAGACGCTTATTGACCCAAAGGATTATAGTTCATGATAAGTATGGCCTCTATTTATTAACATAATTTCAATAAACAAGAAACATAAAATTAATAAATAATAATTATTATACCTAATTTAATTTAAAAACTACAAAAAAAAAACTCAACTAACCTTTGTTAAAATATCTTTAATATATTCCGGATCAACCAGAACCAAACGTTTACGCCAGAATGAGTAAACTCCTCCAAATTTGTGTCCTTTACTTTTCAATTCATCATACCAGTCTTTAGCATCGGTGGTAATAGATATAGTCCTCTTAAAAATAACTTTGATATTCCCTAAAATACAATTTTAACGTTATTAATGGTTATGGAGTCTTTTTTTGATGCTTTACATACCATAAGGAAATGAAGGTTTGATATACGGTACTCCTTTTTTCTCCCAGTACTTGTAACAATGTTGAAAATACACCCAAACAGCTAGGAATGAAGCGACTAACACAAAGAGAACGTCAATAACCACGAGTTCGGATAAATACAGACCCATTTTGTGTGTTTCTGTTAGAATCTACGTACACTACTGAAACGCGAATAGCAACTGTGTTGAGCATCAAGGGAGCAAGTAATGAATTAATGGTAGGAAAATGATGCATTCAAATTTATCTGGTACTGGCGGCTGAATTACATTTGTCTAGATTTTTATATCTCGGGATGAGTAGACAAAAATTCCTGCAAATCATAAATAAAAGCATATTTTATTAATTTGACCTATCAGGTGGTGTCTTAATCTTTTGTTATGTTACCTTATACAGGGTGAGCCACTGAAAACTTACAATGGCTATAATTTTTAAACCAAAAAAGATATCAAAAAATAAAAAATACCGTTTCTATAATATCTAGGGGGAATACATATGACGTATCTTTTGAATCACCCCGATCTTTGAATAAGAAGACTAAGGAAGGAGCATATTAAAAATTTTAGGTCCACCGCGATGGGCCTCAAATATGGCCGACTTAAATTCCGGTTTATCAGTGCCGTTCTAATTTTATTTAAAAAATATAAAACTATGATGTAGGGTAGACGTGGGGTAGCTTCAATATAATTTGTTGATTTATTTTACGTTGTGAACAAATGTTGGTAGTTATTAAAATTGTTATAAAAATATAAAATTCTAATAAAAATAGATAAGTTATAATAATTATTAATAACCATAAACATCCTATACGCTACTGAAGCAGGTAAGTCAAATTGACGTATCTAAATTCTTTGACATCTAATCTTTGACAAGTAGAAAATAAAAGCAAAAATGCAAGAAAAAATATATAATTAGTTAATTTAAGCGAATTTCATAAATGATCGGTTTACTACACGTATGTATATTATATAGTCACTTACTAGCGAAAAGTTGTTTCATTATTTCACTCGATGTTTGCCGAGATCTACCGCACGCTACACAACCAACTATTTTAGAGTCTTTTTTGATAAATCGCGATAGTGTCACTGTTAATTTACTAAGTTCTGCCTCAATTTCCATCTAGATTTATTACCTTTATACAACTATTAGTAGTAGAATAAATAATAAATAACATAAAATAAGCTCCGTAAAGACTGACAAATCCACAAAATTTCAAATCAAATTCAAATGTGTCAAATGAATCGTCAAACAGAACTGTCAAGGATCCCCACCCTATAGTCCTTTTTCCGCCCACCATGCATGAATACATGGATAGCATTATGCTCCTTCCTTAGTCTTCTTATTCAAAGACCCCGATCTACCCCTTAGGCGGCACCCCTACTCACTAGAAAATCTTAAATGGCAACACCCCACTTGTGGCGCCTTTTTGGGAAGCCCATGAAAAATGCTAAACGATGATTATAAAGTTTTAAGGGTGAAATTTGAAAACTACACCTTACACGAAAAATTAGGTGGACATTAATGAAAAAAGTGATTTTTTCAGCATAAGTTAAAAATTGGGACCCAGCTAAATGAGGCAAATGAGGTATTTTTCAAACCACCCCGACCCACCCCTAGGTACCACCCCCTCACTTCTAATCTCAAGATAGCGATACACCACTTGTGACACTTCTTTGGAAAGCTAATTGAAATAAAATTTCTAAACGATGGTCATACAGACTTTAACTTAATTACTGGTAAGTAGTATAAGAAATGTAGGTGTGACTGTGAAATTTGAAAGAAATTTAAAATGATAATTTATTTTAACAATTACTCAAAATGACAGTCGTTTTGTTTCATACAAAAATACAAACGACTTTCAAATTCTTCTCTCACTTTTTGGAAAGTCTCTCTGGGAATATTTCGACATGCTTCAGTTATCCTCTGCCGCAATTCTTGCAACGAACCTGGTTTTGTCTTGTAGACTATGGATTTTGTGTAACCCCACAAGAAAAAGTCTAAGGGAGTGAGATCAGGTGACCTTGGCGGCTACTCGATTGGACCCTTTCTGCCAATCCATTGCCTTGGATAATATCTATCCAACCACCGCCTTGTGACAATAGAATAATGCGGAGGGGCTCCATCTTGCTGAAAGTGTGTGAGGTTTTCATTAAGTGTTAAATTTCCTTCCAAATCTCTTATGATTTTCAACCTCATTTACAATGGCTGGCTCTATCAAATTGTTTAGCATTTCCACATAAGCATCACCAGTCAAATTTCCGTCGGTGAAAAATGGACCTATAATTTTATCGCCTAGTATTCCGCACCAAACATTGAACTTTTGGGAATGTTGGGTGTGTCCTTCAACAACAATATGCGAATTCTCATCGTTCCAGTATCTGCAGTTCTGTTTATTCACATTTCCGTTTAAAAAAATGAGCACTCATCACTAAAACAAATATTTTTAGTGAGTGAAGGTTCCCTTCCAATTTCCTCCGTCATTAATTCACCGAACTGATGAATCCTTCTATCTGGATTGCGTGGAATTTGTGCATTTACAATACTCTTCTGACAGATGTTCGAGGTATACCTGTGATTGATGCCAACTGGCGTGTTGATGCTTCTGGATTGACCGATACCTGATCAATAACTTCCATCTGCATTTCTTCATTCAGTACCCCGGGCCCTGTCCTTTTTTTTTGACCGATCCAGTTTCTTGAAACTTTAGAATCAAATCTCTAACATAAACGTGACACGTTTTTGTCCGGATTTCTCTCATTGAAAGCACGGGCCGTTCTCAAATAGCATATACCTTCAGCACCATAAAGAAAAACTATTTGAATTCTTTCTTCCACAGTATAAACCATTTTTCTTTCAAATAAAGGTTTAAAATACCACCAAATTTGCAAACGATTGAAAATCGATAGAAGACAGTGCAAAAACGCAAAGATATACCGTTTTAAGATTCCTATTTGTTGAAAGTAAAAAAATAGATGATAAGGAAGAATTTGCGTTATCGCAAAATTAGGCTGAACGATTAGTGAAACATCTTTGTGTTGCCTTTTTTATTATCTACATTTTTTATTTTTAGCTTCAAAATGGCATTGATGAGATTAGAAATGAGGGGGTGGCACCTAGGGGTGGGTCGGGGTGGTTTGAAAAATACCTCATTTGCCTCATTTAGCTGGGTTCCAATTTGTAACTTATGCTAAAAAAATCACTTTTTTTATTAATGTCCACCTAATTTTTCGTGTAAGGGGTAGTTTTTCAATTTCACCCTAAAAACTTTATGATGATCGTTTAGAATTTTTCATGGGCTTTCCAAAAAAGGCGCCACAAGATTTTCAAGTGAGTAGGGGTATTGTCGTCATATGCATTCCCTCTCGATATTATAGAAACGGTATTTTTTATTTTTTTTATGTCTTTTGTGGTTTAAAAATTATAGCCATTGTAAGTTTTCAGTGGCCGACCCTGTATATTATTATTCATATATGATTATTTAGTTTTAGCAGTGGCGGACTAAGGGGGGGGGCGGAAGGGGCGGTCCGCCCCGGGCCCCTTCTTCTAGGGGGCCACCAAATCTTAATAAGTAATTTTTATTCAACTGGCAAACAGGCCAATATGTGTTCAGTAGTTATAAAGCAATTTGTAGTTAGAGTATGCAAACCATAAGTATACGCAAACTAAACACAGTATAAATGGAAGCAGATATTTACTTAATTATCAATTATTAGGCCCCAGAATTGTCAATGGCATTTTTCTATTTACGAAATTAAACCAAGGGGTAATTTTCTTTGTTTAGAATATCGAATAATTATTATTTTTTATATTCGAATAATTATTATTTATTCTTGGACCTATATAGGAGTATACCGCGATTTTGTAAAGGGCCCCTTACAAAATCGCGGTATTTACCTGGAACGGTCGCGAAAGTAACGCGGCTTATATGTGGAACCGGTATTCCCATCACTTTGTCATCATAAATTGCCATTAAATATATGCAAACATTCGCTCGGGGATTGTTTTATTACGTCAAATTGCATTCGTTTTTCAATTTAAATGTATTATTGTAAGCTTTAAAAAAATTGATGTTATCGTTTTTGAGGCCTTTTTGGAGCCGGGGCCCTTAATCCTCTGATCGGGGCCCGTCGGGTCCCTACATAAAAACGGCACTGCCGATGAATAACATGTTTATATCTTCAGGATGTCCGCGGACTGTCTTATAAAAAATTTTTGCTTGTTCTAAAATGGTAATTCCTATTTATACTTTTCCAAATTTCCATACCGTTTTAGACATTGAGTTTTAGCCTTTCTATGGTAATATAATGTCGTTCTCATTTTTTGATAGATTATTATTAACAGAATTTTAATCAAAGTTATATTTTTTGCTGTTTTAAAATGTTAAAGAAGCACAAAATTTATTTAGTTCAATGCTACGGAAAGGGTGATAATAGTTATCGGAAAATGTGATACTTTAACATCAAAAAATATGACGTTAATTAAAATTAATTATAACGATTTATCAAAAAATGATATCGAAATTATATTACCATAACCTTTTAATTTTTAGGACTTTTAGTTTTTTAGGATTTTTTTGGAGAAAAAATTACGTTAAAAAACTACATTTTTATGCTTTTTTTAATTTTTCTAAAACGGTATGGATATTTAGGAAATAATAAACGCCATTTTACAACAAGTAAAAATTCTTATGAAGAACGCATTTTTTTCAAAAAGTCAATAATTAATAAGTTTTTCCTCTTGTAATCTGTGTCTGTCTTTTCCTCTCGGTGCGTCCCAGAAATAAGTGCTAGTATTTTCACTGGTAGTATAGTTCAACCCCAGAAACACGCATATGAGGTTTTTTTCGCGAAAAAAAATTGAAAACTTCCCAAAAAATTTTTTGGGAATTTTTTTAGTTTTTAGTTAAAAAAAACATAATTTCTTGTTACTATGACAACATAGGTATTAGATTAAATTTACAAGAAAGAAAATCCAGAAAAGATGCAGTGGTTCTCAAAATTTTAGCAAATTTTCGTAGTAAAATAACTCCGTTATTTTGGACTTATTGAAAAACGATAAAGAAAAAATATGTATCTTTTATCCACACCCCTTAAAATACTTGCACTTATTTCTGTGACACCCTGTATATATATATCGATTTTTATTACAATTAGTAGGTACAGTATATAAATACTTGAAATTTGTCAACCAGTATTCATACGTCATTCAATCTTTACAAAATGTGCATTAGAAGTATATCATTATCTGAACAAACCGGGGGCCACATTTAGCTTTGCCGCCCCGGGCCCCCGACAGGCTTAGTCCGCCACTGAGTTTTAGGCGATAAATCTAGCACTCTTATTGTAGACTATTGTTTTTTATATCCTTATTGTTATAGTTAATAGTAGTGAGAAAAATAATATTTAAAATAATATTCTTGTGCAACCTTATAATCACTTGCAATCAGTCTTATCATTTATTTTTAAATATATACCTAAAATCATGGCAAGATAATGATATAATAAAAGTACATTGTCTGATGTTTCCTTCAAAATAATTACTCAAGTATTATTTTTTAAGATAGATTTATGATTGCTTTTTAAATATATAGTAATATCAGAAATGGTTGAATATCGATACCTTCAGATTTTCATAGATTTCGTAATAGATTTTCGTCCGTACCTGTATAAAACTACGAAATGAAAAACTTTTTTCGTTGATATAATCCTTGTTATATGAAATATTTAAACCTAAGCAGTTTTATTTAACGTAGTTGGGAAGTAACGGATAAGTTGGCAAATTCGTAAAAGTGCAGGTTTTGGACGTTTTTTTCTGAAAGTAGGCATATTTGGCTATATACAGGGTGAGTTTCCTAAGATGTTCTCTATGGGTATCTCGGAAACTACTGAAGATAGAGAGTCGGTTAAATGGGGAAAGAATTGCAGTTTTGTGGGATCATAAATATGCGCCTTTCAGATTTTTGAAAAAGTTCATGGTTTACTAGATATTTCGAAAAAAATAAATTTTGGCTATTTTAAAAATTATCCCTAATTCCATTATAAGCTATATATAGACAAAAAGTTTTCAGATGAAAGTTGTAAATAATCACATCCTTAATGAGATTATATCCTCCGTTTTTTTCTAAAGTCAATCATTTTTGAGATATGACACAAACATATGTTTTTTTAAATGGAAACCATAGTTGCTCATGACTTCATAAAAAGCGCTATTTTTCAAGCTTTTCAGCGATATAAGCTGTAATACGTTTTTTTCAAAAAATTAGAGAGTTAGAATTTTTAGAATTAGAATAAGTGGGAGGGGGGTTAATCTCTGCGACCTTAGAGATCTATTGTGTCCCCCTTTCTTGAGTTATAACTCATCATACAGTCCCAGGACTTCCTACGGAGACCCGTGTCCCTCACAGTCGAGGAGCTACGACCCAGGCCGGGTAGACGAAACGGTAGCTTGTGTCGCCTGTTGGGTTTAGAGGTAGGAGGTAGGCTCCCGACCCTTGGAGGTGGTAGCATGTATGCCACTTGCGGAGGATGGTCTCACGCAAGTGTCAGCCACCTCTCCTGTAGTTCTCTCTTTGGTTTGGCTTCTTGAAACTTTCATTATTACTGTTCTCAGTGTCGCTAGGGGTTTCCCACAGCTTCACCGGTGATGTTTTTATTACTATTATTATCAGATCTCATAGTGTTCCTATGAGTCGCTAGGGACAGTCGGTCCACTTCTACAGAGCCCCGCATGTAGAAGTAAGGTGTAAAATACAATGGGGTGCCCCCCGGTGCCCCAAGGTTGAGGCTGTCCATAGCCCCGCCCGGTATCGTTATATGTCTTGGTGCAATTCCCTGGCCACGACACTACAGTCAGGGACAAGACGATGAGTGAGATGCTTCTTAGACCAAGCCAAGTGCTAGAGGGGATTCCCCCCAGCACATGACCAGGAGCTTCCCCACCAACGACAAGGTATTGCATCTCCTAGGGGAAGAATAGGAGTCATAATGACATCAAAATCAAATTCCAGATACCAATTTTCATCTAAATACTGACGTTATTTCAGAAATTAGAGAGTTATAGCCAATTCTTATAATTTTTAAACAATTTCACTTACTTTACCATGGAAACAAGTTCTTTGCTCTCAGAAAAAGAATCTTTGCTCCCAGAAATGTAAAGCTGTCACATCCAAACTTTGTAAATTAAAATAAACAAACATTGTAAATATGAATTTTTCAAATGAAGAAAAGCATGTATTGGTTCAACTTTTCTTGGCCATACATTTTCGAGGATACGTTGGCCGGTGAATGTTACGTTCTTTAGAAAACGGGTTTTAAGACATATGTTAGAAAAGCTAAATTTATTTATAGCCAATTCTTAGTTTTGAGTTGCATCTTTTAAAAAGTGAATTACTATCTAGTCTCACAGAAGGACCGGTCGACTTAATTAAACTTCTCTTGTACCGCCACGAGTGTCTCTCTTAATTCATAAATTTTTTTGTAAACCTTATTGTTAAAATACCGCATAAAAAAATCTAAAATGGATAGGTCAGGTGATCAAGGAGGCCCATGCAATTGGTCCACCTCTTCCTATCCCTGCATTATTATAATATAAATAATTTTTAACATTTTTTTCATTATGGGGGGAGGGGAGGTATAATGAAAGTCATGTTGGAACCACTCTATTGATGCCCGAGTAACATGTTCTTCTTAACTTGAAAAATTCATATTTACAATCTTTGTTTATTTTAATTTACAAAGTTTGGATGTGACAGCTTCACATTTCTGAGAGCAACGGCGATTGAACTTGTTTCCATGGCTAACTAAGTGACATTGTTTAAAAATTATAAGAATTGGCTATAACACTAAAAAAACATATTATAGCTTATATCGCTAAAAAGCTTGAAAAATGGCGCTTTTTATGAAGTCATGGTCAACTATGGTTTCCATTTAAAAAAAACATAAGTTTGTGTTATATGTCAAAAATTACAGGCTTTAGAAAAAAACGGAGAACACAGTCTCATTAAGGATGTGATTATCTACAAATTTTATCTGAAAACTTTTTGTCTAAAATAGATTATAATGGAATTAGGGACAATTTTTAAAAAAGCCGAAATTTGCTTTTTTCGAAATATCTAGTAAGCCATGAACTTTTTCAAAAATCTGAAAGGCGCATATTTATGACCCCACAAAACTGCAATTCTTTCCCCATTTAACGGACTTTCTATCTTCAGTAGTTTCCGAGATACCTATAGAGAACATCGTAGGAAACTCACCCTGTATTGTAACAATATTTTCTTAATTTTTTTGAATTTTATAAATGGAGGAATATTATACCTGCGACCTTAAATTAATGTAGAGTATTTGTCGGTATTCAGTCCTCTTCAAACATAGCACCTTCTTCTTCTATATCTTCGTCTTCGTCTATGATGTTCACGTCTCTGTTATTACATGCTAGGCCTGAGCAATTACCGCACATACTTGAGCAGTTTAAACCACTTTTTCTGCACTCGCAGTTACGGAAGCATTCATCTTTGCAGGCGCACACTATGAGGGAAAGTAACTCCTGGGGAGCTGCAGGGCGTACTGCTGTAATTAGAGTCAGGTGTTGGCCAATCTTCTTCCACCCCCACTGGAGCGGATCCTTGTTCTCATTTAGCTACTGCTGCACTTGGTGGTCGTTCTAAATGAATGCTGCCTGGAAGCTGCTGAAGTGTGAGGAAGTGCAGCCAACTTGAACAGCGAATGAATAGACTGCTTTAACTTAAGTAACACTGGTAGCAAAAAAAATCTAGATTTTCAGTGTTCTTGGCTCCAAACATCGCAAGAAGTTTTATACTTTGGACTAAAAGACGATTGCACAATAATCTATACTAATATATAAAATACTTAAGTGACTGACATACTGATTAATCACGATCCTGCTCAAACCACTCATCGTAAAAAGCTCAATTTTGGCATACAGGTTGATTCTAGGATGTAGAGGTTCGATAAGAAGGGATTTTTCGAAATTCCAGTTCCAAGGGGATGAAACCACCCCTCAAATATTACAATATTTTTTATTTAAAAAACGGTCAAGTTTAGGAAAAAACGACTGTGGGGTGTAGAGGTTCGATAAGGAGGGGTTTCTCAAATCTCAAATTCCAAGAGGGTGAAAACACCCCTCAAATATTACAATATTTGTTATTTAAAAAACGGTTAGTCTTTCGGGAAAACGCTAGGTTTTTTTACATATTTTTATTTTTTTTTAAAAATCATACAGGGTGTTCCAAAAAGTTGGGTAATTTCTTAACCACGATTCTGCTTAAACTGATTGACGTAAAAAGCTTATTTTTGGCAAACGGATTTTTCGAAAGTCAAATTCCAACGAAATGAAACTACCTTTCAAATATTACCAAGTTACATAATAATATCGCCATATTGTTTTTTCTCATACTGACATAAATGTGAGAAAATTTTATCCAGTTTGTATGTTAATGGAAATTCTTGCTTTGCTTTATCATCACCATTATAAATGATTAATTCGACGCGAACGAAGTCGCTGGTACACGCTAGTTTTTAAAAAATTGTTTAGTTATTTTTGTTTAAACAGTAGTTAAAATTTTATTTTTCCAAAAAATCTAAAAAATACAAAAAAATCTATTTTTACACTTTTTGTAACTCTGGAACCATGGAAAGGAAATACTGCCAACACAGGAAGTTAAATACCTGGGAATAACCCTGGACAGTAAACTCCTGTGGAACAGGCATATTAAGAACACTACCAGCAAAGCCATAAAGGCTCTCATGATATGCAGAAGACTGGCCGGAAATAGATGGGGCTGCTCCCCTAACATTTTGCGCTGGATGTATACCATGATAGTAAGACCCATGATTACTTATGGAGCAGTTGCCTGGTACACAAAAACTAGAGCAACGGACGGCAAGGCTAAACCTATGCAAAGTCCAGAGACTAGCATGTGTTTGCATCACAGGAGCCATGAGAACCTGTCCAACAGCAGCAATGGAGGTCATTCTAGATCTAACACCACTGCACATTGTCATTGGTAGATATGCCAATGCGACAATGATTAGAATGGTCACTAATGGAATTAGTACTGGGAGAATTGTCAGATCAGGGGCTTGGAACACCCTCAAAAAGGAAATACCACTCCTGCAACTCCCAGTGGACGATATGCCAAGAACGTACAACTTTGACAAACATGTCAATGTAGTATCGAGCAATAAGAAGGATTGGAAGAGCAAAACGCTTGCTCAGCAGTTAAAAGACCATACCATAACTTGGTATACTGATGCTTCAAAACCAATACGGGAACAGGGATCGGAGTGTTTGGGCCGAGAGCTAATTACTCCCGAACCAATGGGCACTTACCCTAGTATCCTACAGGCAGAAATCTACGCTATCGAGAGATGCGTACAACTTATCTTAGATAGGAACTATCGGAAACAAGAAATAGCCATCTTATCTGATAGTCAAGCAGCGTTAAAGGCGATCAACTCAGTATCAATCAATTCGAAATTGGTCAAAGAATGCATAGAGAAGCTGAATAAATTAGGCAAATAAAACAAAGTCCTCCTACACTGGGTGCCTGCTCACCAAGGGATAGAAGGCAATGAAAAAGCAAATAATCTAGCTAGGAAAGGAGCGAACACTCCACTAACTGGACCAGAACCGTTCTGCTTTCCAAGTGGTAAAGGCGGAACTCAAGAACTTGGAAGATTCCATCCGCAACCTGGAATGGAAATCTTGCAATGGTCTAAGACACTGGAAGAAGTTTCTGAGGGCTTATGATCAAGAAAAATCACAGATCTTCCTGGGTCTGAGTAAGAACAATCTTCGGATTGTCACGGGGTTTTTAACATGACACTGTCTCCTCAATGAACACCTCAGTAGATTGAAACTAAGAAGAAACGGCGAATGCAGATTCTGTGGGGAAGATGGGGAAACACCAGTACACCTCATCACTGAGTGCGCCGAGACGACAACCATTCGTGCCATGAATTTTGGTACGACTGATATTGGAGATGGAGAACTACCCTCTATAAAACCGTCCCAGATACTGGCTTTTGTCAAAGCCCTGGGACTGTATGATGAGTTATGATTCAAGAAAGGGGGACACAATGGATCTGTAAGGTCGAAGTGATTAACCCCCCTCCCACTCATTCTAAATTCTAAAAATTCTAACTCTAGAACCATTCATTTTAGCAAGATTATGTGTAGGACCATTTTTTATCGCAATTTGATATAGATTATTTTTGTATATAGCACTTTGCGCTAAACTGCATAGTTTCCGCAATATTTAAGAAAAACTAATGAAAAGTACTTATTTACCAACTTCTCCCCCCCCCTCCCCCTCAAACCCGATGCTAAAAATGGTGTAACTTTTTACCAAACAATATGTGGACTGTATAGAACAATTTGAAGAAGCTAGAGGAAAAGTTTTACTTTGGATGTTGAGATGTTAATAATCATTCAGAATTCTGGCCATTCTTCATTTGTGTTATTTAGTCATATTTTAGTTACCCTTTAGTGGCATGTAGTAGAGATGCTCCTAGTTGTGCTGGGGTCACAAAGATACCCCACACACAGTTTACGGTATTGTAAATTACTTCGTAGTCAGCTCAATCATTTCTGTATGCACTATACGATTTTTAAAGGTCATTAGAGATCATTTTGATACTTCATGTAACACTGAACGACTGGACTATATATTGTTGGGATGTAAACAAAAACAATAGTAACTTTTTATGGATAATCAAGTCTTATTGTTTCAGATATTGTTAAATAATATAGATATTCTTAAAGTCCTTAATGGTTATAAAATTAACGCTATAATGTGTAATTATATTGGTATAAAAAATATGAAATTTAAATAACAGGTACCTAGCTAAAAATATATGTTTTATTTTCAAGTCTAGAATAACGAGACTCTTGACATTGAAATTTTGTAATTTCAACTTTGTACCAAACCTCAATAAAATCTTTTTAGATAATTAATTTACATTAGATTGTACTTCAACTTTAAATAGGCTTATGATTTTAAATTACTGTTTCGATAAATTACGACATATTAAGTCAAGTTAAAACGGATATTTATTTATTATCAATATTATCATTCATCAAATTTGGATACTAATGACTATGTATTAGTTTTATAAATATTTTTGAATTAAAATTTAATGCCAGAAAATTATATTATGGTTTTGTTTGTAAACAAATTTTACATATCATGTTTAGTTTATTTAATATATTCTTTATGTTATATTAAAATCGCGTTTTCATGCATTAAATAACGATGACCTTTAACTTATAAGAATGCATAATAAAATAAAGAAAACCAAACTCTAATTAACTACTTGTTTCATATTATATTATACAGGGTCATACCACAGATAACATAATATGTTATCTGTTATACAACAGAACTTTTAGATTTGTCATCCTGTAATAATGATGGTGGATTTTAACTCTATGATGGTAGACCACCCTGTATATAATATTAACTGTTGGTTTGTTACATATTAGCAATAGGAAATGTGTTGTAACTATTGCATACCCAGCAGAATCTATGACCAACTATGGCATACCCAGCAACCAGCAGAATCTATAATCGGTCACTGCCTGTAATTAACGACATTAATAAAGATACTTTTGTCATGAACTAAAGTGTTTCATTCTCAACCAATACATTAGAAAAGTATTACAATTCGACGTTTCATCTTTTGATCACCATCATCAACTTTATGTTTTCTTATGTATGCCGTATAGAGGTTGATTCTCATTCTCATTATACCTTCCGTTTCCATTCCATATCCATTCCATATCTGTGCCGTATTTTTATTGTATTGACGCTATACGTAAGCTTCCGTTCCGTATCAGTTCCAATTTTAGTGCAAAAAATGTACAGACCAAAATTAAAGAAGAGGAAAAAAAACTCTATAAAAAACATTCTATGTACTTTTTCCGTGCGACGACCCGATTTCAAGTTAACTCGGTTTAAACACAGACAAGGAAAAATGAAATTCGTTAAAGTTTTACAGAAAGAAAAATAATTATTACAGACAGGCTGCACAAACTTTCAAAGACCCAAACGCATCCCCAGAAGATATAGAAAAAGCGATTTCTTCTTCATTTATATGGATCCAAAAAATGCGACTCATTAGATAAGTACAGATCTAAGGTACAGATACCAGTGTTTCGTAAAATCTATTACAAAAAGCTTACCAAACCTAGCATCATTACCATCGACCAAAGACGCAGCTCGCTTGCACTCCTTCCGTATGTACAGTCAGGTACAGCTATGGTATGGGAATGAAAAATCACCTCTGGATTGGGGATGGAAAAATTCAAAGAATGGGTTGATGCCCATTGCTACTTATGAGGCATAGCACCGAAAACACACTCCACTTAAGCTTTATTGATGAATTGGTAGAGTGTTAAAAACACACACACAAAAATCACGATGAGTAAGAAATGTATGGGCACTTTTAGGTTAAATCACTTACACAACGTGTAATTTTTCAATTTTTCTATTTTTTTTATGCGACACCGAGAGTGACCATATATCTGGTAGTAGTTTATGTCACTTAAACACCAAAAATTAGTTTTTTGCACTACAATAATAAATAATAACAAAAATCATAGAGTAAAACCAAAAATCAACCGACAAAATATGAAACGGAATCTAACCCAATATCTATGTATGTACAGCTGATGAAGTAAACAAAAGTCCGCCCCCAGGCTGATCTTTTAAAGAACGGCAGTGGCTGATAAATCAAAAAATACCTTTTCAGTGAAATAAGCCCGATTTTCGAAAGAAAAATTTTGATTTTTTTTTGAATTTGGGTCTGCGTCTGCAAATACCGGTTTGTTTTTTTATTTTCTATCTATCTAAATTTTAAATATCATAGTCAGAAATAGTTTTATTATTTATTAACTGTAAAAATGGCGTTTTCTTGTTGTGTTGCATCTTGCAAAGAAACTAACAAAACTGCAAAAATGCACGTGTTTCCAAAAGACGATAAGGTATGTATCTTAGATAAAAGAAAAATATATGTGACACCATGAAAATATTTTGTATTTAGGTCATTTATGACCCAAATAACTCATTTTGAGTGAAATTAAAAACTTTTTTTTGTCGATCTTAATAGCCTACCATACCTATTGGTATGGTAGGCTATTAAGATCACTAATAAACTATAAAAACTAGTAAACTGTAAAATATATATATTCTTATGTTTTATTAAAGTTAATCTGATACACTAATATCCTTCAAGGCTAATATATTAGTGTAACTTTAAAAATAAAAGGCGAAGGCGAAGGGTTAAACGTAGTCTCTACCAAAAAGACGGAGGGGCGCTTTGACCCAAAATTTCACTATTAAGTTTCATATCTATCTTAATAGTAAATTATTTTCTTTTATCTATGATCTTATCTTTACTTCATGAATTTTCGGTGTATATTTGGTTGCAGTAATATTAAAGGCAATTCAGAAATTTTACAATTTTATTAAAATAATTTCCTTCACCATTTGGTCATGATAAATATTAAACTAAATTAGTTGAAATAAATCGTTTTATTTTAAGTGGTTTTATTCTTATATGTACCTCTACAATCAATTAATAGTAATAAGAAAATCGATAATACAGCCAAATTAGTATTAACATTTAAAAATAAGTAGGTACTTAAGTTGAATTTTGGTTGTCTTAACTTAGGAGGTAATTATATTGATTTAAATCATTTCACTGACTGTGTTATAATATTATAGATAATTATAATAAATTTAAATAAAAATAAAATTAATAAATTATATATTTTACCTAATTTATTATTAAATATTATTAATATTAGTTAAACAGATGACACACATCAGAAGTACAGGGTGGGTCAAATTCGACGCTTTTAAATGGAAACAACCTTTTCTATAGGAGATAGACGAAAACTAATATAGGTGTCTGGAGCTCAATTTTCATCAAAAATATGATGGTGAAAACCGCACATCAATATCTGTTACCGTTTTGGAGTTACGGGGTGTTTTTCAAAAATGTGCATTTTTAACAAATCGCTGTAACTTTTTTGCTATGGAAAATTTTGTATTTCTATGAAGACATTTCCAAAGCACCTTTTTACGTAGAATTTAATGGTTTAAGTATAATTTTTTTAAAAATAATAATTTAAGAATTATCAACAGAAAAATTGATTTTTTATTTGGGACACCCTCTATATTTTTAATTAACTGAAAAGAATTTAAAATTACCTTTCCAAAAATATAGCACACTTGATATTTTGTTATAATCCCCTTCGAAATACAGAATTTTTAAAAGTTCGCCACTTTTAACTAGTAGGCTTTGGACCCCTTATTGATGATATGCCCTTAATTGAACTCGAAAATATATTTTTCCAGCAAGACGACGAACCGCCTTTGAACGCTGAAGTTATCAGCAAATTTTTGCAGCCAATTTCAAGAATAACTGAATAGCTAACCAAGATCCCAGCCGTTGGCCGTCGAGGCCGCCTGACTTAGTGCTTATGGATCTAATCCTATGGATATATTTGCGGAAGAATAAAGGTTCCTTATTCTTCCGTATAATCTAGACAAGAATTAGAAATACTTAGCAGTTATGAGAAGGTATCTTTCAACCCTACTGAGTTAATGAATTCCGCGAGAAATGTTCAAGAACTGCCCCGTCTGTCCATAACAGAAGACGGTCGATATGTCGAACACCTGTAGCAAAATCTCATGACTTGGTTTGCTATTTATTTCTATTGTTATTAGATATAATTTAAATGTGTTGATGTTGGTTAAATATATTTTAAATTGTTATAAAATTCTGCATCTCTCATAGCAAATATTATTTTCGTTTTAATTGATGCTCACAGCTAGAATTTTTTTGCATTACAGCCGGTGTCATTCAAAGCCTACTTATTTAAAGCGGGCGAATTTTTATATACTCTATATCTCGAAGAGGAATCGAGCAAAATATAAAGTGTGTTGTAAAAATATTTTTGGAAAGGTAATTTAAAATTCTTTTCAATAAATTAAAAATATACAGGGTGTACGCTCTTAAATTATTAATTTTAAAAAAATTATACTTAAACCATTAAATTCTACGTAAAAAGTTGCTTTGGAAATGTTTTCATAAAAATACAAAATTTTCCATAGCAAAAAAATTACAGCGATTTGTTAAAAATGCATATTTTTGAAAAACACCCCGTAACTCCGAAACGGTAACAGATTTCGATATGCGGTTTTCACCATCATGATTTTGACAAAAATTGAGCTCCAGACACCGATATTAGTTTTTGTCTATCTCCTATAGAAAAGGGTGTTTCCATTTAAAAGCGTCGAATTTGACCCACCCTGTACATGCGAGAGGTAGCCGACGCTCTATGTAGAGTATGGCACTGTAAGAAGAAGAAGAATATTAGTTATTATTAATTATTATTATTAAAGGGTCCAACCTACAGCAATTTGAAATAAAAAAATAATGGTGCTTAAGATAATTACACAAAACCTAATTTTAAAATGTTTGAACATCATGTAACTCTAAAATTACGCATTTCAATACCCATGTTTAAAGGAACTTTTTTTCATATTTTTAGGTGAGGAATCAATGAGTACTTATTTAAAACTTTCGCAAGTTAATAATATTATTTTTTTAAAGGTTGCTATTCGACTCTGATCAAGGCAAATTAATAAAATTGCGTTTATCTAACCAAGGAGGCCGAAATCGAGAAAATATCAAGAGACAAATTTTAATCGGCATTAAACTTCTTACATTATTTCGCTAACAAGAGAAAAAAAAAGTCAGTGGCTTACACGCTTTTTTTAGAAAAATATTCCAGTGATAACCCATATGCACGTCCCTGGTGAATATGTCGACCCTTTTTTAGCCTTAAAATATGTCGCATTTATAGTAACTTTTACCCTCAAAATTTAATTCGAAACGCTAAAAATACTTGGAAAAAAATTATAAAAAATATTAAGACAGTAAAAACCTGTTGCTACGAAACAAAGCAGAATCACATCTGTGATGTTTTATTTTATAATTTTATTTGCACACGTTTTTTTGAAACATCCTGTATAAGGTCGCGATGATCCCCTCCCTCACATTAAGAGCATCTACATCTAGATATTTAGTTAACTAGATATTTAGCTAATTGTAAAAATTATCAATAAAAATATTTTAAAAGTCGTATGTATTTAATAATTTATATCCTAATTATTGTCCAATTTCCTTCAATTAAGCTACAAAGTTTGACCAGAAATTATCCTTCTTAAGCCTATTGTATAAAAAATAACATCAGCCAACCTCTCCACTAAAGCTACAACCGAAGTGCTTTTATCTCTGAAGAACGCGGTAATCTCTCCTAAGAGATGTTAGAAAGCAATTTAGCCAGCCCACTAATGGCTCACGCAATTCGGATTTCTTTTTTAGTCCACTCATTGTCTGCGTAACGCGTTTTTTTATCTAGTAAGCTGCCAGGACAAAAATACAGACAGATAAAGATGATTATCTGAAGGAATGTCGTCGATGATCTTTAAGGGAAAAATAAAATCTCATCAAAGCATTTTTAGCCTTACATTTTTCAGTAAAATATTTTTCTATAATCGACGCTTTTCTCTATCTCTATAAAAGCGTCATTTATAAAAAATCAAAATCAAAAGCGTCATTTATATGTATACAGGGTGCTACAAATTCGACGTACGAGCATTGGTATCTCGGTAACCGTAATAGCTACGAACGTGGTTAAATTAGGGCAAAGTTGCGCGTTGAGATCTTCGCCACGATGCCATCAAAAAAGTTTTAAAAATTTCAAGGATTGCTGAGTTTTTTGGAAAAAACGGATTTTTTTGAAAATCAATTTTATTTTTTCCTGTCGTTACTTTTAAGAAAATTAAAAAAACTAATTGCACATTCTCATGGCCACTTTATTAGGGCTATCTGATAATATTTTTAGATTTTCAAATTAGCTGAGAATTTGTGAGATACAGAGGCCAACTTAATTTTTTTTTAAATACGGACATGCATTTTTTAATTTCTGTTTTATATAATATACTTTTTTTTGTTTTTGGTACCTTAACAACAAAAAAACTATTTAATTATTATTTAAAATAATTTGTACGACTCTGTTTTTTTTATTATTTAATTTGATTATATTCATCGCAACAATATTGATCAGCGCTAATTAACATTGAATAAGGAAAATCGAGCCAATTGGAAGATTCAAATTTCGTCGAATTTGTAGCACCCTGTATATGTCGCAGGCGTATCGAATAACTCGGCATTTTACAATAAGACTAGGCATATTATAAAACGCCGGCGTTTTTAACAATAGAAGGATATTTTACAAAGAGCCTGTTTTCAGTCGCTTTGCAAAATGTCTAATGAAAACTAGTCAGATTGCACAAATCATTTTACGCGGGATTGGTAAAACTAGCCTAAATTTATCCAACGACATTTCTTGAACTTCTCTTTCAAAATTTGGAAATAATGGCACACAAAGTGATAATTCTGTTAAATAGAGTATGATTGAGGATGATTATTATAAAGATCTAAATTCATTTTATTCTAAAAGAAAGCAAAATTCCACAAGAAGAAGTCCTGTAGGTACACAGAACCGAATTACAGAGTATAATAATTAAATGAGATATTAATATTAAGGTTTTAATATATTTTGTATTTAAAATTATGTTATTTATAATTAAAATTTATGAAATAGGATTCAAGTTGTTTTCGTCTAAACATAATAAAATTCTATTTTTTTTTACTTTCTTGGGATTTAGGTTCGAGAAAAACGTTGATTAAGTTTTCATTTGGTTTTTCATTATCTTTATTTGGTTTTTAAAAGAAACAAACGTTTCGGCTCACAATCCTTCAACACTGTGATTTGATGTGGTAAGTGCTTAAGATTTTGTTTTTGACTTTCGATAGCGGGTAAAGAAGTACAAAAAAAAAATATTTGCAAAGAATTATTTTTCTTACAACATAAACACTAAACTTCTTAACGTTTTTTGTATATACACTGCTTGACTTTTCAATTTTAACTATGTATTCGTGATTTGTATAAATCTATTTTTTTCTCTCAAAAAAAAATTAACATAGATTTTTGTGATAAGTCAATTGAAATTCTACTTTGTGATTTGTTTGTTTCTTTTAAAAACCAAATAAAGATAATGAAAAACTAAATGAAAACTTAATCGACGTTTTTCCCGAACCTAAATCCTAAGAAAGTAAAAAAAATAGAATACCTACATATATAGAAACAAGGTTCGAGAACATTAAATTTTCCAAGCATAATAATATTTTGACATAAATAATTAAGCAAAAATAAAAATCCATAGACACTAAGTCCGGCAGTTTCGGCGGCCAACGGCTGGGATCATGGTTTGCTATTCAATCGTTTTCGAAATTGGCTGCAAAAAATTGCTGATAACTTCAACGTTGAGAGGCGGTGCCTCGTCTTGCTGGAAAAATATGTTTTCGAGTTCCATTAGGGACAGATCGTCAATAAGGAGTCCAAAGCCTACTAGTTAAAGCTTTAAAAAATGCTGTATTTCGAAAGGGTCTGCTATATTTTTGGAAATGTAATTTTAAGTTCTTTTCAGTTAATTAAAAAATCCAGGGTGTCCCAAATAAAAAAAATCAATTTTTCTGTTGATAACCCTTAAATTATTAATTTTAAAAAAATTATACTTAAACCATTAAAATGGTGCTTTGGAAATGTTTTCATAAAAATAAAAAATTCAAAAATTGTTCCGTAGCAAAAAAGTTACAGCGATTTGTTAAAAATGCACATTTTTGAAAAACTCCCCGTAATTCCGAAACTGTAACAGATATCGATGTGCGGTTTTTACCATCATGTTTTTGATAAAAATTGAGTTCCCGACACTGATATTAGTTTTCGTCTATCTCCTATAGAAAAGGGTGTTCTTTTAAAAGCGTCCAATTTGACCCACCCTGTACAACACATTTAAATTTATGATTTAAAAAACACAAAAATATAAATCTCAGTATTTCACAGGGCAAAATTCTTAAGTTCAAAACAAAGAAATATCTAATGCGATCCATATGGTACTTAAGCAATATTAAGATTTATGGTGGTTTTTTTTTTGTTTTTCTCCAAAGTGGCGCTAATAGAGGTCAGCACACATTATAACCAACCAAAAGACAGCCCGGCCCACAAAAATCTTTTGACCGCGATATGACCGGCCCGCGTTAAGCCATGGGCATATTGTGGGTGAGGTCGCACCATGGTTTTTTTTTCGTACCACGTTGCCGTTACTATCCTATTTTATTTTTTTTTTGAATTAATGTTTTTTTCTTGAACTTCTTTCTAGATTACGTTCTCCAGACTTATAGATTTCAAAAATTCTAATTAACTTGCAGACGCATCCTTCCATATACAGGGTGGCCCATTAGTACGAGGTACGAGGTCTAATATCGTCGTTTTGACAAAGATGTGAAAATTTTTTTATACACGTTGCATGATTTAAAATGTTGTATATTTTAAAATTATTTTGTAGTATACAGGGTATAAAATTGTAAAAGAGTATAAAGTTTAAAGTTTTTTTTTAATTGCACTCTCATTTTTTTGCATATAATACACTATTTTTATTTGAAGCCACTATGCGGTGTTTTATTCTATTTCTTATTTACTATATAACTTTATGAATACTTAACTGTATTTTCCTAAACACTGAAGATAAAGGAATAAATCCGCGAAAGAAAATTTACATTATCCTATACAGCGTATTTTTATTGCGTCGCCAAAATCAATTACAATTACCCTCAATATTTAAAGTGCTATATTCCTATTTTTTTAAATGTAAAACCCTGTATATTATTTTTCGTTTAGATCCAGCATTAAAAAATGAACATTTCTTGTACTTAAAGTATTCCTAAATGTTCCCATCCCATACAGCACACTTCGTCCCAGGGACGTACATTTTATGTCCATTTTGCGAGTACGTACTACGGACGTACAGGCGAGTACGTTCTACGTACATATCTTGAAAATTTTTGACAACGCATTACAAAATGTGTTATTTTGGTCAGATATACCCAATAATAATAAATGGACTGGATCAGTGGATATTTTCTAGGCTAACGTTAATTCAAGTCACTCTAACCTACCTCTATTTCTTTTATTAATAAATCTAACCTGACCGCTATAAAAAATGATTTCCTAATTTATCCAACGACCATAATGCATGACAGCCTTTGAAGAAATCTGATGGGTTAAAAATGCAATATATTATGCAATCAAGCCTAACAGGAAAATTATGCAGTTCTATGTTTAAATTTCCCGCTTTCGTTAAAAAATGTTATTCGCTCACATTCGAGTCTTGTCGGAATCGGAAGTCGGGCGGTTTCTAATGGCGTTTTCGATTGGCAGAGCTAAGGTAAGTTAAAGTGTAATAATATAATGTGGCGCAAAAATACAATTCTAGCAAATATTACAAAAGGGCAAATGTTCAAATTAAGCGGTTTGAAAGAGCTCTTCAAGAGGCTCCATCCCTAATCATAATAGACAGCCTGCTTCATTTAATCAGGCATCTTTCCTTCAATCTTGTAATGATCAATATAGCACATCAGATGTTTCAGTTCTTGATTTACAGTCTGAAGATTCTCTGCCACATCTTATCAATAGCGAAACTGAAACAGATAACCCTCGAGATAACTTATGTTATGTATCTCAAAGTGGGGAATCATCAGATGAATTACATGACACTGCCGCATCTAATGTGACTATTTCACCTAGACCATTGAGAATCGGCTCATTCAATTTTTTCAAAACAGAGGCAAGAATTAGATATTTGAATACTTAGTTTTCTTTTTGTATTTTTTATTTAGAAGCAGTTCGAGAATAAAAAAAAATATCTATCAACATCCAATAAAAGACAGAGTGCGCTAAGGGTGTAGTTGCCGGACCGAAGCCAGACTCACGGGTGTATCAAGACATAAGGGATGACCCTGTACCTGAGTTTTTATATTAATAAATATTTTAAGCTGACTTCCACTGAATTATTTCTAATTAAATTCCTAGGTCGTATACGTCGTTGAAGAATGTACGTCCATAGTACGTACATTGTACGTACTTTCGATCATTTTACATCCAGTTTTGGTCCGGAACAAAACATAAAATGTACGTACCTGGAATGTACGTACATGCGACGTACATAGTATGTACTTTACCACATCCCAGGGACGTACCGGAAAAAATCCACCTCTCCAATTGCCACCTCTCGTTGGAAAATGTACGTCCCTAGTACGGACATAGTACGCACCAGGGACCTGACGTTCGTCCCAACATTACGTACCAGGTACGTACATAGTACGTACCGTGGCTGTATGGGATATGGGGTTTTCAAATATTACCATGAATATCTGCGAAAACATTAAAAATTTAGGAACGCTTTAAATACAAAAAATGTTTCTTTTTTAATTTTGAATCTAAAAGAAAAATAATATACAGAGTGTTGCATTTAAAACAATTGAGATATAACATTTTAAATATTCCGATGTTGGCGACTGCAAAAATTACCCTGTATAAGATAATGTAATTTTTATACCATCCTGGTAAGCGAAACCTTGTATAAAAGTAAATCGCTATGGCAACCTAGTGAGTCGGAGAGAGCAAAAATGCGAAGTATTTATTATATAGAAAAGTAATGTACAGGGCATTGATAATTTTTCCCCATCTAACCCCCCACCCCCGCCAGTTATGTATAACCACTTAATCCGACGCTAGATTTCATGCGCTTGGGAAAATACTTGTTCTTCTGTCTTTATTTAGTACATCTTATTTTACTAAGCGTGTTGACCGTACTCTTTGTACATACGAAAATTGGCACCTTTTTATAACTTTTTTTTTGTGACAACCTGTATACCACCAAATATTTTTAGGATATGCCCCTTTATAAGTCACGCAATATCTGTATAAAACTTTTTTCATATCTTCGATTACGACCACCATATTGGACTTCCTTCTCATTTCTGTATGTATGTAGGTCTTTCACAATGGCTTAGAATCGCCTATGCACTGGCATAAAATGTGCATCAGAATATGGACCATATATATTCCATATACAGGGTGCTACAAATTCGAGGTACGAGCATTGGTATCTCAGTAACCGTAATAGACACGAACATGGTTAAATTGGAGCAAAGTTGCGCTTTGGGATGTTCACCAAGATGCCATCAAGAAAGTTTTAAAAATTTCAAGGATTGCTGAGTTTTTTGGAAAAAACGGATTTTTTTTGAAAGTGAATTTTATTTCTTCCTGTCGTTACTTTTAAGAAAATCAAAAAAATAATTGCACATACACATAGCCACTTTATAAGGGCTATCTGATAGTATTTTTAGATTTTGAAATTAGCTGATAATTTCTGACATACAGAGGCCAACTTATTTTTTTTAAATGCGGACCTGTATTTTTTATTTCAGATTTTGAAAGAACTTGATCTCCTGAGTACAATGATATGCCACACTTAATAGTTTTTGTTTGTTTCGGACATTTGAACACGATTTATTTAAACTAATGTTAAGTCCGGCTCTGTTTTTCTTTTAATATTTAATCTATTCATTGTTACAACATTGATAAGCTTTCAAACTTAACAATGACGTGGGGTAAAACATTGAACATGGAAAATCAAATGCAAAAAGATAATAAAAAATAATATACAAATGAATAACATTACTTCACGTCATTTGTGAAATCAAAAGTGAAATCAATATATCTCAACATTTATAAAAAAGAGTACAAAAAGCATTCGGAAGTATAAGAAGAAAGTTCAAAAAGATATAAATAAAATTCAACGAAAAATAAATTTGTGCAATAGGGAGGGTGGTAACCCTTTCGAACATGTAGAGCATTAGAAACTAGTTTGTAGAATGATCAATATTGTTGCGATGAATATAATCAGATTAAATAATTTAAAAAACCAGAGTCGGACTTGAAATTATTTTAAATATTAATTAAATAGTTTTGTAGACACAATAGATACGTAATTTCTATTTTCAGTTAAATTTAAAAACGGTAATTAAAAACTGATATATTTCTCTTATCCTGATTTACAAACCCCTAAAATTCGTGCTACCTTTATAAATTTTAGTAACATCAGATGATGGTTTACATTACATTATTTACGAGTATTATTTTCAAATACACATAATTTTTTTACAATCTTAGCAAACTAAATTGGCTTTTTTTAAAATATTTGGCGGATTTTTCTTATGTTCTTGAGTAAATTTGAGGAGACTCGGCAACGGTGGGGGCCCCAGAACGTGCCAGTGGCGGTCGTCACCAAACCCAGCCAACGTACAGCGCGTATCGCTACTTTTAAACTTGCTCGAATGCCGGTACAGACTTTCTCGATACGCTCGAAGGACCAAATTCGTTCGAAGAACCGTCTCTTGCGTTCTGTTTTTACGTTATTCTCGGCCCTAGGTACTTACTACGAGTATTTTGGCTACAGGTAGTACCCTTGTCACGGTGTGTTATCGCGATATGCTACCTGTTTGAGTGATTTTTCGAAATGTTCGAGCTTGAAAACGCGCGTAAATCTGAAAAAATCGACGCGCCAAAAACTCTGTTGTGATTTTTTGAAAGATTTTGGCTCGAAAATACGATTGTCAGTGATTTTTTGGATATAAGGATGCTTTTTCCGATGATACAGGTAAGCTGTTTTTTGTATAAACCTATAACATGTTAAAAAAATCAAATATTTTTAAAATTAGTGGTTTACAGATTACAGATGATTTTTAGTTATTTAGGGAATAGTTTACTTCAAACAATATTACTTTTGCTTTAGAACACTCGATATTTTATATTATTAGTGTAGGTTTGTACTTAGGAAAGTGTTAGTATATTAAAAAGCTGTCCAGAATTTGTATAGGCTTTTTTAAACAATTCTACACAAATTTTTAAGCTACTATTCACGTTCATTAAAGTTAAATAAGATCTAAACTCCCTAAACTTAAATAAGTCAATAATAACAATATTGTAAGTTTGTCTATATATGTACTATGGTTATGTTAGTAAACAATCATGAGAAACAGGTCTCCACAGATGTCAAAACCAGTAGGTATTATCACTTAAAATATCCTATTTTATAAATCAGATTTAAATACCTTAATTACAGAAAAAACGCATCAAAGGACTCGTCGAAATGATAATCGATTATAATTTCTGTGACATCTAAAAGCTTGCAAGATATTTTCATCTATTGTCATTTTAAAGGCTTACTATGAGTTCGTTTTTTTTCTTAATCATTGAATACCTACATTTTTTGTAGAATCACAGTTTAAAGAATATACAGGGTCGCTTTTATGTATGGAAACGGTCGATTATTGTATGAGGTACATTGTGTGTATTTCGATTTTTAGAATTGAAGGAAGAACCGAAATATGCAATAATATACAGGAGGTTCCATTTAAAAAATGAAACTTTGATGTGCCACGACTTAATAACCGATCCTGTATACTTAAATTTATTACCCGCTAATAGATATTTATAAACCCTATAACTTTTATATTTAACTTTGTGCGGTACCCCCTATATTTTACCTAATAATTACCGTTTCCATACATAAAAGCGACCCTGTATATACTTGAAACGTGTATATTTTATAAACTGTATAGGTGTATTCTTTAAACTTTGGTGGAATATAAAGAAAAATCTTTATTATTTATTCTAAAAATCTTATTTGTTCTCAAAAAATTATGTTAAAACCAAAATTATTCTTATTTTCGTTAGCTACAACGTACAAATTTATAATCAACAATACTTTCTCCAATGAATATTCACATTTAACTTAAGTAACATACTTTTTTTCTGAAATATTTTCCCATAGCAATAAAATTCGGAAACATGACAGATGCTTCCCATAAATTCTCTCGGTTTATTTTTTAAAAACCTGTACAGGTGGTGCTATATAGGTACCACCGAAGAACCTGATGGATGTATAGGTTAACTTCAGGTAAAATTCACCTATAAATGCTCCTTTTTTCTCTGAGATTACTTCTACGTGTTGGTGAATTGATATTTTGGCTGTTTGGGGGCATAAATTTTGATCTATAGTTCGAAATAAATTTTGAAAATCGTTTTTATATATACAGGGTGGTCCGAACTGTATTCCGGAATCTTCAGCAGCATATTCTACAGATAAAAATATGCAAAAAAGTTCGTATAACTGTGTGTCCTAAAATGCTTAGTTTCGGAGAGACTGGGTGTAGAAGTTTCATTTTTATTTCGATTGTTTCCAAATAATTTCTGAAGTAAAGTCAATATTTGGATGAAAATTGGGGTCTGGTTTTTTTTGACATCAGAAATTTGCTTTTGATGTCAATATGACTCCTATTTGTAGGGGGCGCCACCTACATGTGTTTTAACTGTTTTTAAAAGTAATGACTTTTCGTCCGTACTTGTATAAAACGTGAAAAAATATACATTTCTGTGATTTTTTAGGTAAAAAATATCTCTTGGTAAAAGTCGCTACAAGCAACCGGCAACCGTTCTCCAGATATACCGGGTGTTCCATCGTCGAGCGGGACATAGGAAATCCCATGTAAATTTTAATGGGGTCAATTATTGGCTTCCCTAATTATTTTAGAGAATAATTCTATTTAGGTTTATTGAAGAGCACTAAAACCCACATTTAAAAGAATAACTTTTGATATTTGTGATTTGATATTTGTATTTGATTCGCCCGTTTACGAGTTATCGCCGATTTCTTTTTAAATATTTCTCCTTTCTTATGGCCCTGTATTTACTTATGAGCACCAGTCAAGGTAAAAAATAACTGTCAAATGAAGTTGTCATTTCAGAAATTTATCTATTTAGTGCTTTATTATTATTATTAAAAACTCATATCTACATCGAAAATATTAGCCATGAATTACACTACCGAAGAAAAAGTATTGGTGATTAAATGGTATTATCAAGGAAATAGTTATCAAAAGGTGTCGGACATGTTTGCTGCTCTGTATCCGAATAGACCGATACCTGGAAAATCTACAATCGCAAGGAATATCCAGAGATTTGAGACCAAAGGTACCCTAAATAACTGCAGATGTGAAGCAAGGCAGGAACAAAGAGAAGATGCAAGAAATGATACCGACTTGGAAGTTTTATTGTGCGTGGAAGAGAACAATGGAAAGATCAGCACAGGGAAACTTGAGGATGAAATAGGAATAGATCACACTACAGCGTTTCGAATTTTGAAACGACATAAATACTATTCCTTCAAATATGACGAGATGGGGACGAAATACGGCGGAAGGCGTTTTGTTTTGATATTATGGAAAGAGCAAACATGGATAGGGAATTTTTAAAAAACATATGTTTCACTGACGAATGCACGTTTACCTTAAATAATGAACCCAATGTTCAAAATTATCGATATTGGAACAAAGAAAACCAACACAGGTTTGTCGAAACAAGGACGCAATATCCACAGAAAGTAAATGTTTGGGCAGGGATATTCGGACATAATATTATCGGGCCATTATTACTTACGCGAAATTTAAATGCAGAATATTATTTGGAACTACCCGAAAATCATATTTTACCTGCTTTACATGATGCCGCTAGGGAAAATCAGGAAGTTTGGTACCAAATGGATGGCTGCCCGGCACATAGTACCCTGGCTGTTCGGGAATATTTAGACAATAGTTTTAACGGAAACGTTATTGGCCTAAATCATACAATAAATTGGCCAGCAAGGTCTCCTGATATTGCGCCAAATGATTTCTTTCTCTGGGGCCATTTAAAAAACAGGATATACAAGCATAAAAAATACCCAAATCTAGACGAGTTAAAAAATGCTATTTCTGCCGAATGCAATAGAATTTCAGTTTACGAACTAGCGAATGTAAGAAGAGAATTTTATGGTTGCCTGGGTTATTATCTAGCAGTCGATGGAGGAATATTTGAACATCTTAAATCCTAATGTTCTAACAATTTAATAGTACCTAAATTAATAAATTATTGAATATTGTAATAATACTATAATTAACCTTGTAATTGGTTACTTTATTTTACTTTAATTCTTATTAATTTGTATTTATAAATACTTTTTAAGATTTCCGATGTAGGAATGAGTATCTAATATTATTGAAAATTATTATTTTCAATAATAATAAAGCACTAAATAGGTAAATTTCTGAAATGACAACTTTGTTTGACAGTTATCTTTTACCTTGACTGGTGCTCATAAGTAAATACAGGGCCATAAGAAAGGAGAAATATTTAAAAAGAAATCGGCGATAACTCGTAAACGAGCTAATCAAAAATATCTAAAATTATTCTTTTAAATGTGGGTTTTAGTGGTCTTCAATAAACCTAAATAGAATTATTCTCTAAAATAATGAGGGAAGCCAATAATTGGCCCCATTAAAATTTACATGGGATTTCCTATGTCCCGTCCGACGATGCAACACCCGGTATACATGTACAATGGAAATAGTCAATATATAATGTCATTATTGACAAAAAATAATAGTATATTGTTTTATTAGGAGTAAAATGACACTTCTTGTGGGGGGGCTGTACGTTTGACGACATACAGCCGAGGCACAGAAAGTTACTCCGAATAGAACATACCATTTTTTTTCAAACGCCACAAATAAGTTTTTAAACAATTTCAAACGTTTCAAATAATATAAAAAATTTCATAAAGTCATACCTTGTATGTAATTATATATCGAAAAACTATGGTTACGCTCGTTGATTTTGACACTTTATGTCAGTTTAGTAATATATATTTTCCAACTTTTATGCTTAAGCGTAAAGTGCGTTACTTACTACTTTACTAACGTACGTTAAAATTACTTTTTATATTGTCAATCACGTCCCAGAAATGAATACTTTTTTGACATTTGAGAAAAAACATTGTTATGTAGATAGTTATTTGACTGAAATAATAAATTTGGTAGCTTTTTATTTTTTAATTCAATCATAAATTTTTCTTCGAAAAAATGATGATAAAATAGTTTCTGTTGAACTTTTGCCACAAAAACATTAGAAATTTATGATTCCAGTCTAATAACTATTTAGTCAACAGTCAACATGTTTAATTTATGTCAATGATGATAGATATTGATATAATTTCGATTTCAAATATCTCGAAAACCATTACTCGTCGCGATTTTTACCAAGAGACTTGTTTCATGTAAAAAAACGTCGTAAATGTATCTGTTTTTACTCAGTTGTTTTATACAGGTACGGACAAAAATTTATAACTTTTCAAAGCACTTAAAAATATGGAGGTGGCGCCCTCTATAAATAGGTAGGTGACAATAAAGGAGGATTGGCATTAAAATCAAATTTCTCATGTCAAAAAACTCCCAGACACCAATTTTCATCCAAATATTGACGTTATTTTCGAAATTATTTGGAAAAAATCGAAATAAAAATGAAACTTCAACACCCTGTTCTTCTAATCTCTTAAACTAAGCATTTTCTCAGCAAGTTCTTCCACTATTCAGGTTTGTAAAATGTAATTTGTTGAAAGATTTTAAATTTTAAGTGATACTTTCACTAAAGAGAAATATTAAAAAATAATAGGCTCATACTCATTAGGATAATTAATAAATGTAAATCGTAACTAAAAGAAATCTAATTAACGCGAGACCAGTTTCAAATTTAATTATAAATATAAAATAATTTATTAAATCTGAATATACTTGCTTAATAAATAATAATGTTTATGTTTACTCGATGTTATTTGCTGATACCAGACTATGCAACATGGACAAAATTTTCTCGGTAATATATGTGCAAATAAGTGCATAATTCACGTGAGAACGTCTATGACCGCTTCCTCTGAATAATTGATTAGGATTTAATTTAATTGCTTTAAACTAGATTATCGAACATATTGGTATCTTTAGTCGGGCTTCAAAACGGTTGTTATTATTATACGTTCGCCGAATGGACGGATTTGAGCGTGAGAGACAATACAAGTGAAAACAGTGTCACTGATGATGAAAGTAACATGGAAACGAAACGTCAAATTCGATTTAAATATCCACATAACTAATTGGAAGTCGCAGAAATTGTAATTAGATTTTTGTGGCTGAATTTACTATTTTTATTTTTTTTATTAAAGTGTTATCCATTGTGACCCTACAATTGAACGGGTGCCTGCAATAACCAGGCAGCTCATCTTTTTTTCGAAAATGAGATTTTTCATGAATTACCCTTTAAAAAAGTTGGCCGATTGTTTTCTGCAACAATCGGTTCTCCCAATATAACAGTACATAAATAGCGACGTTAGTTGTAGCTGCCTTACTCTGGGTTTGCAGTGGTTTGCAGCAAGAACCAAGCAGCTATTTTTCCATTTTCTACAAATTTATTAAAATGGAGCTAGCTGGTTATTGTAGCCACCCGTTCAATTGTTTCCCCAATATAATGGGGGTCGAATGTACAGGGTGGTCGAAATTGGTCTGTTTTAACAAAGAAAACCTATTTCCTAACTAGATAGAGCAAAACCGACATAGATGCCATGGGCTCGATTTCTGAGACACGTTTAATGGCGTAAACCGCCTGTTGATATTTTCACTACTGACTTAGATACGGGGTCTTTTTTAATTTTTTACCATTTGGAAAATTGCCCATAACTTTTGTATTTCGCGGAATAATAAAATTCTGTAAAAACGTTCTTAAGGCACTTTTGTACAAATCTATATTTTTTTCAGAAATAATAAAAAATATAATTTTTTAAATGGAAATCATAGTTGGCTCTGAACTTAAAAAAATGCTGGCGTTTAACCCTTTTTAACGATATAAAGTTATGTGTATTTATTTCTAAAAATGAGAGAATTATTACGTTTTTTATCTTTGGGTCGAAGCGGGTCTTGATTTTGTGTTGATCTAATGAATCTAATTATTTTTTATCACAACATCCAACATATTTCTATCATATCAAAACAAAACGCCTGCCGCCGTATTTCGTCCCCATCTCGCAGCTCTTGGTGCTTTTCATATTTGAAGGAATAGTATTTATGTCGTTTCAAAATTCGAAACGCTGTAGTGTGATCTATTCCTATTTCATCCTCAAGTTTCCTTCTGCTGATCTTTCCATCGTTCTCTTCCACGCACAATAAAACTTCCAAGTCGGTATCATTTCTTGCATCTTCTCTTTGTTCCTGCCTTGCTTCACATCTGCAGTTATTATTATACGTTCTGCCGAATGGACGGATTTGAGCGTGGAGAGACAATACAAGTGAAAACAGTGTCACTGATGATGAAAGTAACATGGAAACGAAAACGTCAAATTCGATTTAAATATCCACATAACTAATTGGAAGTCGCAGAAATTGTAATTAGATTTTTGTGGCTGAATTTACTATTTTTATTTTTTATTAAAGTGTTATCCATTGTGACCCTACAATCTGAACGAGGTGCCTGCAATAACCAGGCAGCTCATCTTTTTTCGAAAATGAGATTTTTCATAAGATTACCCTTTAAAAAGTTGGCCGATTGTTTTCTGCAACAATCTGGTTCTCCCAAATATAACAGTACATAAATAGCGACGTTAGTTGTAGCTGCCTTACTCTGGGTTTGTAGTGGTTTGCGAAATACAGAACCAAGCAGCTATTTTCCATTTTCTACAAATTTATTAAAATGGAGCTAAGCTGGTTATTGTAGCCACCCGTTCAATTGTTTCCCAATATAATAGGGGTCAGATATACCAGGGGTGGTCGAAATTGGTCTCGTTTTAACAAAGAAAACCTATTTCCCTAACTAGATAGAGCAAAACCGGACTTATAGATGCCATGGGCTCGATTTCTGAGACACGTTTAATGGCGTAAACCGCCTGTTGATATTTTCACTACTGACTTTAGATACGGGGTAGATTTTTCGGTATCGGTCTATCCAGCAAACATGTTCGACACCTTTTGATAACTATTTCCTTGATAATACCATTTAATCATCAATA
This sequence comes from Sitophilus oryzae, assembly GCF_002938485.1. Taxonomy (NCBI): domain Eukaryota; kingdom Metazoa; phylum Arthropoda; class Insecta; order Coleoptera; family Curculionidae; genus Sitophilus; species Sitophilus oryzae. The sequence goes on along the minus strand of NW_022146734.1, from coordinate 3,277,227 downwards.
CTTTTTTTCGGTAGTGTAATTCATGGCTAATATTTTTGATGTAGGTATGAGTTTTTAATAATAATAATAAAGCACTAAATAGATAAATTTCTGAAATGACAACTTCATTTGACAGTTATCTTTTACCTTGACTGGTGCTTATAAGTAAATACAGGGCCATAAGAAAGGAGAAATATTTAAAAAGAAATCGGCGATAACTCGTAAACGGGCTAATCAAAAATATCTAAAGTTATTCTTTTGAATGTGGGTTTTAGTGCTCTTCAATAAACCTAAATAGAATTATTCTCTAAAATAATTAGGGAAGCCAATAATTGACCCCGTTAAAATTTACATGGGATTTCCTATGTCCCGCTCGACCCGGTATATGGTCAAAACAAATCAATTTGTAAATTAATACATCAACATTAATGATACGTAATGTTTAATAATTCCAAAAGCAAATACTAAAATTATAAATTTTGATGGTTAAATCTTCAAAATACCCTGTCTTCAGACCCTTTATATTTCGACGAACCCTTTCTTCTGTTGAAATAAGGGACTTGAGCTCTTTCAAGCGTTCGAATAGAAAAAGGACAAAAAAAAACGTGCACCTGCGTTCACCTGTACAACAGCGTCATTTTGAATTCTCTTTAAGTCCCGTGAAGGAGAACTTACACGACCATATACTGGACGTTTCGAATAAATAAGCATCTCCGTTTCTCGGTCGGCAGTGACTTTTTCAGACCTTAAATAGTAGGTATACTTGCTATGGGTTTGGGCTTATTGGTGGAAAAACTGACTAATATGGATATGATTTTTTTCGGTGTCGTTTTAGGCTAGATGATGTATTTTTGTGTTATAAATCATACAAAAGATAAAGACAAAATATGCCATATACACGGTGTGCCATATAATAAAATATGCTAAGGGCATCTCGTGGACTAGAAGAAATACAGTAATGATTAAATTAGAAAAAAGTTCCGTCTTGACGAACCCTACAATGTCCTAATATTTGTATAACACATATACTTACTTCATATCTATTCACGGATTAAAATACTGAACCGATGTTTGAAGTAGTTTCGTGTGAATCCATTAGACCTTTAAACGGCATGGATTTATTTTGAAATTTATGTACAGTGTGGGTCAAATTCGACGCTTTTAAATGGAAACATCCTTTTCTATAGGAGATAGACGAAAACTAATATCGGTGTCTGGAGCTCAATTTTCATCAAAAATGTGATGGTGAAAACCGCACATCAATATCTGCTACCGTTTCGGAGTTACGGGGTGTTTTTCAAAAATGTGCATTTTTAACAAATCGCTGTAACTTTTTTGCTATGGAAAATTTTGGATTTTTATGAAAACATTTCCAAAGCACCTTTTTACGTAGAATTTAATGGTTTAAGTATAATTTTTTTTAAATTAATAATTTAAGAGTTATCAACAGAAAAATTGATTTTTTATTTGGGACACCCTCTATATTTTTAATTAACTGAAAAGAATTTAAAATTACTTTTCCAAAAATATAGCACGCTTGATATTTTGTTATAATCCCCTTCGAAATACAGAATTTTTAAAAATACGCCACTTTTAACTAGCAGGCTTTGGACCCCTTATTGATGATATGCCCTTAATGGAACTCGAAAACATATTGTTCCAGCAAGACGACGCACCGCCTCTGAACGCTGAAGTTATCAGCAAATTTTTGCAGCCAATTTCAAGAATAATCGAATAGCTAACCAAGATCCCAGCCGTTGGCCGTCGAGGCCGCCTGACTTAGTGCCCATGGATCTAATCATATGGATATATTTGCGGAAGAATAAATGTTCCTTATTCTTCGGTATAATTTAGACAAGAATTAGAAATACTTAGCAGTTATGAGAGGGTATCTTTCACCTCCACTGGGTTAATGAATTCCGTGAGAAATGTTCAAAAACTGCCCCGTCTGTCCATAACAGAAGGCGGTTGATCTGTCGAACACCTGTAGCAAAATCTCTTGAAAAAATGTCTTGGTTTGCTATTTATTTTTATTGTTATTAGATATAGTTTAAATGTATTGATGTTGGTTAAATATATTTTAAATTGTTATAAAATTCTGCATCTCTCATAGCAAATATTATTTTCGTTTTAATTGATGCTCACAGCTAGAATTTTTTTGCATTACAGCCGGTGCCCTTCAAAGCCTACTTATTTAAAGCGGGCGAATTTTTATATACTCTTTATCTCGAAGAGGAATCGGGCAAAATATCAAGTGTGTTATATTTATGGAAAGGTAATTTTAAATTCTTTTCAATAAATTAAAAATATACAGGGTGTCCCATATAAAAAATCAAATTTTTTGTTGATAATTCTTAAATTATTAATTTTAAAAAAATTATACTGAAACCATTAAATTCTACGTAAGAAGGTGCTTTGGAAATGTTTTCATAGAAATACAAAATTTTCCATAGCAAAAAAGTTACAGCTATTTGTTAAAAATGCACATTTTTGAAAAACACTCCGTAACTCCGAAACGGTAGCAGATATTGATGTGCGGGTTTCACCATCATATTTTTGATGAAAATTGAGCTCCAGACACCGATATTAGTTTTCGTCTATCTCCTATAGAAAAGGGTGTTTCCATTTAAAAGCGTCGAATTTGACCCACACTGTAAAAGTGACAAAAATCCGCTGTTTGAATACATTTCATTCGCAAACTATATCGCAGAACTAGATTCTTCTGATGTTACACTATATTTTCATTCCCGAGAAGCTGTAATCGTTGCCAGAAAATATTCTGTTTTACGTCTTTTTTGAAACAGCGGTATGTTGATCAATATATCATCTGTCTTCTCCAATTTATCTTCTAGTTCTTTCTAAACTTCTACCGACATTTCGATTTGCAGTAAGTACTTTACATTTCGACATTAGATAATACTAATTTCATTCTCGACTTAAGACTATTTCAGAACAATAGTGTATTGTTTTATTAGGAGTAAAAATTACATTTTTTTGACGAGGCTGGCGAGGTTTGACGGACTAGCGTAAAACCAGTCCGACGTTACAGGAAGGCACAAAAAGTATGTTTTTACTCCGAATAGAACATACTATTTTTTTTTCAAACGTTACAAATAATATAACAGGTAATACCTTGTAAGTAATTATACTCGTATATCGAGCAATAATATGTACACTCATTGAATTTGACACTTAATATCAGTTTAATAATATATTTTTGTACTTTTGTGCTTAGGCGTAAAAATGCTTTACTTATATGCCTAGGTGTTAAAATGACAAAAAATAATACTTTTGTGGCGTTTAAAAAACATCCTTGTGATCTGAAACGAGCGTTTTTTGTGGAATATGCCGATGTGGAAAAATGACACGCCCATTAGAATTGTTAATGTTATCGGTATCAGGCAGAATTACGAAGATTTCGCCGTGAAGATAGAACTTTAATTGGAAATAAGTCCTAATTATTTGGAAATCCGATTAAAATAATGTTTATTTACAACCATATAGGTACCTAATGTTGACATTTCCGACTTTTTGAAGGTTGGGAAATGTTAGTTTTCTAACTTTTACTTCCCATCCACTGGTGGAAAGTTTACTTCCCTCCCGTGGGCGCAATTTTCTTCGGGAACAGGAAATTGAGTTGTGACCAAACGGTTGGTTTGTTGCTTTTCCAAAGCGGCATATTGTCCCGTAACTGAAGATCATTTTTAAGAACTTTGACCCAACTGGTATCACCCATATAGCACGTCCAAATGAAATTACGTTTCTACAAGGGAGACACATGAGAAACAACACATGTTAAAGTGAACCTAAGTGTTCATCTAGTTCTAACATATACATATGAGATACACGCAGGTTTATATTGATAGAATTGTGTGATACAGTGTTTACTAGTTGTATACCGTATGCATTCAAGATTCTAAAGAGTTTTTTGTAACGTAACAAATAATTATTAAAATGATGAAATCTGACGTCGGTATATGAGACATACAATGTATAAGGCATATGTATGTGTGATACTTCGTATCATAGTTGTGCCTATAGTACACACCTTGTAAAAATGTGACGTATACACATAATATTAATATCTATATAGACACTTTGTAATAGTGTACTGTTGTGTCTACATTCTAGCATGAAATTAAGGTGTGCGCATGTTTCTAGGAGTGGTATGTGTTAGCAGCCATTATTGTTTTATCATTCGGAAGCTGTATATAAATGTTCTGTTTGTGTGTAGTTTAAAAGAGATTTTAAGGTAAATACAAGTTTTTAATTACCTTGTTACACCTTCATAAGAGTATTATTAATATTATAGCAGCGACTCTTCCCTTACTCGATATCCAATTTACCAAATGTTGACTCCAATGAATGAAAACTCCAAATATTCTTGTATAATGATAAAGAGGTTAGCTGAGTTAGCTCTGCAATATAATTTTTTTTAAATTGGAAATAATACAAATCTAAATGGACCAGAGAAAGAAATATTTAAACACTTCAAAGAACTTCTTACACTGGTATTCGGTAAGTTATTGATGGATCAATATACAGATATGTTTAATATTCAATAATCAGTTTCATATAAAATTTAAGGGTGAGATTGTGTTATACTGGAAATAAAATACAACAAAGTCCAACAGAGTGCTCGATGAATGAGTATGCTAATAAACCAACTGCTTGGAAGGAAAAGAGAAGAAAAAAATGACTAAACTAGGTCCACCAAATCGTGGCGATATACCAGTGTTTACCATTTTAGTATGTTGTTATACTAGGTACTTATATTTTTAATACATTTTGATACAAATTCTGTTCTTTTACAGTGTTTTCTTACTTCTGGTTTCTGCAGTGTAAATAATTATTATTATTGTGTTATTTGCGCTATTGCGTTCCATGATATAAAGAACTATAACAATTTCATTTTTTAACCACTTAATCCATTTTATGGAAGAAAAATGGTACATTTAATACAAAACAAAAATGGAACAATTTTAAGGCTACTTCTCTTGAACTTACGATCGAGATACTTTTGGAAAATACAAAGTTTTGCCTTCCTAATTTTCGTTCTAAAAAGATATAATTGGTATCATTGAATAAATATTTCTTAAAAAGAACGAAAAGTTAGGCATCAAAACTTATATATTATTTCCTAAATTCGTTCATAAGAAGTAGTTTTATCTAGCCCAAGATGTATGGATACCAGATACACCGATTATTACCAGCGCCGCCTAAAACAACATTAGATACGATTCTAAAATGGGCATACCAAAAAGAGTTAAAAGGTTAAAATTATATTTTAACTCGATAGTAAGAAAGTCCTGCGGAGTTTTTTGAAGAAAATCGTCTATATTTGTCCTTGAAAAGGTGTTAAACTTCGTTGGTTGGTACCCCTTTTTCTGCCTGTTTAAAAATGGAAGTCTAATAAACTTGGAAAGACTAAAAAACACATATATAAAATAAAATAAAATCATGTCTGTGTGTGCCATGCACATCATCATTATTATCTCATCTCCCTATAAACGAAATCCGAACTATTTTTATGGAGTGTCGGAAACCGGAATGTAAAATGTAAATGATCTCGAAGCTCGATCCTTTTTCTGACATAAACCAATTAATTTCGGCTCGAAACTAGATCGACTGGAACGTCGGTCGATTATAATTTAAATCATTTTTTATTACAGAGCCAAAAATTACGAGAGAGTAGAGAGGCTACCGTTAGGAGCATCTAAGAAATATTTTAAAATACTTTGGGCTATGTGTTTTACGTTAGTCAGTTAATTACATGTGTAATACGTAATACACAAAAAAATTAATACTTTACTTCATCTAGAAGTATATTTTTTTTGTCTATATTTAACATTCACTTATATACAGCATGTCATTAAAATCTTTACCGTCTCAAACAAATAGTATAAATAGACAAACGTCACTGTACCGGGTGGCCAACTAAGAATGGACGCCGGCTGTATCTCAGAAACTACTTATCGTAAAGCTTTGGGAAAAAAATTCTAATAAGTAAATCGACCAAGAGGAATCGCTGGAAATTATTTTCAAATTCGAAAAATGTCCGCTAGGGGGCGTTTCTCTGATAACCAATCAGAAAACAGTGTTTTTCTCAAAAATATGCAGGTGAACAGGTATTTTAAATATTACTATTGTAATCATCGAGAAATTTCTAATTTTTTTGATATAGAGTATTTTGCTTTATCTCATAAAATAAAGTGGTGGGGGAAGGTTAAAGTTGCTTTTATTAATATAAGGATAACTCTGGTTTAGGTTAGCCGATTTAAACAAACTAGGGCTCGTTTAAAAGAGCTTTTCTTCCTTAATGATCCTCTGATTATATGTAGGTAGTTCTCAGATTAAAATGTCCGAAAGTCGGACAATTAATAAATTTATTAAAATTTCTAGGAACTTTGTGATGCCATATTGCAGAACGGCCGAATTTCGTATAACCGAAAACTAGGGGGGGCTTCTAGGATAGTGGGGCTTCTTGGATACCACTTACTTTAGTAGATAGAGACGCTGGAGCGGCATATTTCCATGGCCAGATAGGTCATCGGATTCAATATGCCTGGGTTTTAATTTGTGTGTGAAAATGAAGAACGAAAATGGATAAGTAATAATTAAATAGTATTAAAATAAAGTTAAAATATATGTTTTGATATTTTGACGCAGGTAACCAATTTACCTCTTTTTGTTTCCTAGCCTACTACTATAATTTTTAGACCTTATAATCCTAGGCGACAGCCTGATATGATTTATTTTCTAAATATCTCCCGTGAGAGAGAAGATAGAAAGTTGCGGTTTGCGCTAATATTTTGTAAATTTTGTGCTCTATTTAACCGTGAAAAGAGAAATATAGCCTCCTATTTAATTGTTTTATGCAAAAGCGCAATATTTGTTATGATGTCAAAAAGCGCCCTTTAGCTACCACGAAAAAAATTCTGGAAACAAAATTTATACTGGAGATCATTAAGGAAGAAGAGCTCTTTTAAAAGAGCCCTAGATTGTTTAAATCGGCTAACCCAAACCAGAGTGATCCTTATTTTAATAAAAGCTAGTTTAACCTTCCCCCACCACTTTATTTTATGAGATAGATCAAAATACTCTATATCAAAAAAATTACAAATTTCTCGATGATTACGACAGTAATATTTAAAATACCTGTTCACCTGCATATTTTTGAGAAAAAAAAACTGTTTTCTGATTGGCTATCAGAGAAACGCCCCCTAGCGGACATTTTTCGAACTTGAAAATAATTTCCAACGATTTCTCTTCGTCGATTTACTTATTAGATTTTTTTCCCAAAGTTATACGATAAGTAGTTTCTGAGATACAGCCGGCGTCCATTCTTAGTTGGCCACCCGGTACAAAACGACTATATTGAATTTATACCCACGCAACTCCTAAAATAGTAATTTTTGCGTTATCTTTCATTATCTAAAATATTTTACAGGCATAGTACATTTCGACTCCAGACACACATTTTTATAACTTTTATAGTTGTTTTCCCATTTAATTATAAAGTTAAAAAAGTTATTTTTTTATTTAAATCACTTGATTTAAACTACGATTTAAATCATGCTAACCCTGATTTTTTGCCAAACCTTTCTGTTCACTTTATTTGTTAATTTTAACACAATTTGGAAATAAATAGGTATTATTATGATATATAATATACAGAGAGTTCATTTGATACTGCCGCATCTATAAACCAGCTTCCACGGTTCTATCCATTTCACATTTTACCGATAATGGCGAAAGTATCATTTTCTGTATGTGGGAATCATCTCTGAATCTCACGTCTTCGTCGCTTCAAGTTCAACAATCTCCTATTTACTTTTGTAATAAAAAACTGTTTTTCTACGCCATTTTCAGTCGTACACGCTATAGTGCGTGGGCTGCGCCGTGTGGGGAGCGCTTTTACGAAAGCCTCCCGATTTTGGGACGTGAAGAGGCCGAAATTTCGACATTAAGCGACGAAAAATCGTCGAATTTACTGTTTGATCGATTATTTCCTATAATTATCGATTACTCACGTAATTTTAGAAAAGACAAATTAAAAAGAAATCTTGCATTAGGATAATTTTAAGGCCATGAAATGTTTTATATTGGATTTTTAATGTCTTCCTTGTTTAAATAGTATTTTACCTCAACAAATAATACAGAGGCGTTCCGATTGGACTATGATATGCACCTTTTAGTAAACCTATATCTACTACAATCAAACTGCTGCTGTTAAGGTCGATGAAGGAACTACAAATGACACCCCAATAAAACTAGGAGTAAGACAGAGGTGTGTTTTGTCACCGTTATTATTCAACTTGTATTCAGAGAACATTTTTAACGTGGCTTTATCCGGCTGAATAGAAGGCGTTAAAATTGAACGCGAGGTCATAAATAACGTAAGGTACGCAGACGACACCGCCATTGTCGCAGAAAGCAGGGAAGACTTGCAAAGACAGGGTACATGAAGCTAGTTGCAAATGGGGTATTAATATAAATATCAAGAAGACAAAATGGATGTTTGTGGGTAAAATACAAATTAATCCAATCCCGATAAAAATCAGCGGACACAATATTGAACAAATACCACATTTTAGATATTTACATACATACATACAGCCGTTACTCGCTGACGAGTATTCGACACACATAAAGAAGATGGTCACGCAAGGCGATTTCTTTCATGAGCTTTTCTGTGACTGACAAGCCCGATACGTGATGTTATCTGCCTACCGCACTCCGGACATTCAAAAATCTCATTGCTTTGTTGCCTCTTTACTTTTTGGTAGTCGCTGTTAACTGAGTTTACAACTCTTCTCCATTGAGTTCTATTGTGAGCTGCTTTTTCCCACTCATTCTGCATGTTAAGCCCCTTTAAGTTTTAGTGGAGAATGTCCTTGTATCTTTTCAGTTGTCCACCCGGCCTCCTCTTACCGTCTACAAGCTCACCATAAAGCAGAGATTTTGGTATGCGGTTTTCTTGCATTCTGCATACGTGACCAGCCCATCTTAAGCGGGATTTTGTAACCATGACTTCAATACTCTCGCAGTTAGCTTTGGGGATTAGTGGAGATGATAATTGCTCGGTACACTGCAAGTTTTGTTTTTATACAAAGTCATGATTGTAGAAAACCCTGTTTTTTAATTTCCAGAATGCTCTTGAGGCGCTACTAATCCTGTGCTGAATTTCAGAGTCAACATTGGCTTTTTCCGAAATCAAACTGCCAGGATAATTGAATTCTGCCACATATTCCAATAGTTCTTCTCCGATTTTTATAGCATTGTTATGATTTTCCGGGGGAGTGCACATGATTTTAGTTTTGTCGATGTTTAGCTTAAGGCCCAAAGCCTCGTATGTCCAGCGCAATCGTCAGCGTATTGAAGTCTGTGATGAATTTTGTACGTGTTTTTGCCTTGAGTCTTTTTATGTTGAACAGACCGCTGCGCGCCGTCGTATCTATATCTAATGCCCAATCCTCTCTCCTGCAGTTTGCTGTCCACTATAATGGAGAGCGCTGCCATGAATATGTTGAATAGGAGAGGCGCTAAGACACATCCCTGCCTAACGTTGGTACGAAAACCCGTTTGCGATACTGGAAGGATTTTTTCTATATATGGGTGCAGGCGGTTTGACATTATTTTTGCAAGAATTTTTCCGCCGATAGCCAATAGTGAAATTCCCCGGTAATTTCCGCAGTCTGATGCACTTCCTTTGTTCTTAAATATATTCACTATATTCGCGTTTCGAAAGTCCTGAGGTACCTCTCCGCTTTCCCATACGACATCGAAGAGAGCCTTAAGATGACCAATAAGTTTTTTACTTGCACACTTATAGATTTCCGCCGGAATCGCGTCACAGTCAGCTGATTTGTTGTTTTTAAGCTGTTTTATGGAGGTCTTTATTTCCTGTTCTATTATTGGGATGTCTAATACATCGAGGCTGTTATATTGAGGTATTGTGTTTAGTGCTTCTATATTGGGGTTGTTTTCTTGGTTAAGGATATGGCTGTAATGTTCTTTCCAGCGATTTCTGATTTATTCTTCCTCTTTTAGAAGTTTGCCATTTTGTGCCATGATTGGGCAGCTTACCTTCTTAGTTGGACCGTATACTTCTTTTACAGCCTCGAAGAATTTACGATAATCGTGATGTGTGGCGTACTCTTGAATCTGATTCGCTTTTTGTGACCACCAGTTATCCTTTACTTGGCGCAGTTCTCTTCGAGGCGTGTTGTTGGCTGCTTTAAAGTTGTCTACCAGTCTTGGATTATGCGGATTTGCAGTGACTGCTTGATGTACTCTATGCTTTTGTTCCAACAAAGCCTGTATATGCGGTTGATTTTCGTTAAACCAGTCTGGTTGTATCTTTTTGTTCGACTTTCCCAGTACTGCTTCGCTGGTTTTATGAATCGTATCCCTTAATTGTGTCCAGCCTTGTTCAGCTTCCAAGATTGAGATTGAAGCTATCGGTGGAAGTGATTCTTTGATGGCTTCCCGGAGGGCGTCGGTGGTATTGTTGTTCTCTATACCCCGTACGTTCAATCTGGTCAGATATTTAGGAACCTGGCTAAATACTGAAAATACATGTGACGAAGAATTAAAGACAAGTATTGAAATGGCACGTAGAACATTCAAGAAATGGAATACCACGCTCACTAATAGAAACCTGCCACTGCAAACCCGATTACGAACACTACATTGTTACATATTGTCCACTCATCTTTTCGGATGCGAGACATGGACGCTAAAAGTCGAGAACATAAATAAAATAGAAGCCTTTGAAATGTGGTGCTACCGGAGAATCCTTAAGATTTTTTGGACCGAACATACAAGTAACGAAGAAGTTTTTGGGCAGCTAAATAAAGATCGGGAACTCTTAACCACTATCAAGGCCAGAAAGATTAGCTATTTCGGACACATAATGCGCGGCACCAAATAGTATATTCCTCGGTCGAAAGAAACTGTCATGGCTGAGAAATATACGAAACTGGACCGGTTCCTCAACGAAATAGTCAGAAGATCGCAAACGCCTGAAGACAGGCAAGGCATCGCAAGAAGAAGTTGCGATTTAGGAGGTACCCCTGTATTGGGGGGAGGGTGCTTACCTGTTCAATTTCCCAAATATTTTATTTTGTAAATTTTAAACCATATAATAATACCATTTTAATTTTAAATATAAAAATGATCTATATTTCATACCAATTAAACTTTTAATTACGTAATTGAGGGCGCGATTTTTAAATTCATTGTTGCCAACCATGAACATATTCGGCGCCGAACTGACCAACTGGAATTTAAATCTTCCGCTGGGGATTCAGGTGGTAGCTCTTCTGTAAAAAATCTCAAGTTGCCACAGTTATTTATTTATTTCCTGAGATTGTCATTGGTTTTGATACTTTAGTTTTGTATTACGAGTTTTTGGTTTAAATAAATAGTGTTGTGATTTACTTTAAGCTTAAAAATGTTTAATAGCAGACCTTGCAGTCAAACATTGGTCTTTTTATGACCTCTTTTAGTGCGAAGTGTACAAAATAGCTTAATAGCCGTAAAAATCGCATCTTTATTAGAATACTAGCGTGTACCAGCGACTTCATTCGCGTCAAATTAATCATTTGTAATGGCGATGATAACAAAGCAAAGCAAGAATTTCCATTAACATACAAACTTGATAAAATTTTCTCACATTTATGTCAGCATGAGAAAAAACAATATGGCGATATTATTATATAACTTGGTAATATTTGAGGGGTAGTTTCATCTCGTTGGAATTTGACTTTGGAAAAATCAGTTTGCCAAAAATAAGCTTTTTACGTCAAACAGTTTAAGCAGAATCCTGGTTAAGAAATTACCCAACTTTTTGGAACACCTTGTATGATTTTTTAAAAAAAATCAAAATATGTAAAAAACCAAATAAATTATGCTTGTCCAAGCGTTTTCCCGAAAGACTAACCGTTTTTTAAATAACAAATATTGTAATATATGAGGGGCGTTTTCACCCTCTTGGAATTTGAGATTCGAGAAACCCCTCCTTATCGAACCTCTACACCCCACAGTCAATCCGTTTGCCAAAAATCAGCTTTAAACGTCAAGCAGTTTAAGCAGAATCGTGATTACTCAATGGTCATATTTTATGAAATACCCTGTATAAATTTATAAAAATCTTAAAATATGTAAAACAACAAAATAAAATATACCTGTTTAAGAGTTTTTCCGAAAAACTCACCGGTTTTTAAAAAAAAATATATTATAATATTTGAGGGGTGGTTTCACCCTCTTGGAACTGGAATTTCGAAAAATCCCTTCTTATCGAACCTCTACACCCTAGAATCAACCTGTATGCCAAAATTGAGCTTCTTACGTTGAATGGTTTGAGCAGGACCGTGATTAATCAGTATGTCAGTCACTTAAGGGTTTTATATACAGGGTGGCCCATCGAAAACGTTCCGCAAGGCATAACTGCCAGGGTATTTATTTTTTCAAAAAATCCAAAAACACGTCAATTTTGTTTGTGAGGGGGACAACTTTTGCCCCAAAAATTATTGCAAAATATTCAACCCTCTAAGCGGGGGTGTCATTCCCCTACTTTTTTTCAAATGGAAATGGGGGTCAAGTGGCGCCGCAATGAAACGAGCTTTCTATTCTCTATATTTCCCCGCTTCGTTTTTGAAAATCGGTCGAGTCATTGAGAAAATATATAGGATTGAAATTCGAAAAGTTTATTTAAGCATTTATCAGAGTAAATGATAATTAAGGATAAATTCGACCAATTTGCTGTTTTTTCTTATTATTTCTAGACGGTTACGCATTTTTTCACTTGCCACAACGATCAACAAATTCTTCTCAATATCGTTAAACTGACCCCCAATAAAATTTCCAAAAATACCAGCCCACACATCAATTTCTGAGGGTTTTGTGTGTGCACCTCGTGAAAAACCCTGGGGTTGTCCTCAGTCCAGTACCGACAGTTATGCCGATTAACTATACCGTTCAAAAAGAAAGTACACTCATCCGAAAAACATACATTAAATAGAAAATTATTATCATTCGCCACTCGTTCACTCATAGCTTCACAAAATTGCAAGCAACGATCAAATTCGTCTTCGTTGAGTTCTTGTACCAACTGAATTTTGTACGGGTGGAACTTGTGTTTTTTTAATATCGTTTGGAAACTTACGGTACGATTCCCGCCGGTCTTATTGGCTAATTTTCTTGTACTCAGAATACTGTCCATGGCAACTTGGCCCAATACGAATACCTCCATAGCTTCATTTACTACAGGATTTCCCTCTGCCTCTTTTTATTCATAACGGAACCAGTTTCGCGAAATTTTGCTACTAACTGGCGAACAATTTTGCCATAAAGGTGTTTGTCAGGATGGCGTTCATTGAATATCTGCGCAACTCGATTGCAAACATCTAGAAATAATAAGAAAAAACAGCAAATTGGTCGAAGGAATTTATCCTTATCATTTACTCTGATAAATGTTTAAATAAACTTTTCAAATTTCAATCTTTCATATTTTCCCAACGACTCGACCGATCTTCAAAAACGAAGCAGGAAAGTATAGAGAATAGAAATCCCTTTTCACTGCGGTACCACTTGACCACCCTTCCCATTTGAAAAAATCGGGGGATGACACCCCCGCTTAGAGGGTTGAAGATTTTTCAATAATTTTTGGGGCAAAAGTTGTCCCCCTCGCAAACAAAATTGACGTGTTTTTGAATTTTCTGAAAAAAAAATTACCCTGGCCGTTATGCCTTGCGGAACGTTTTCGATGGGCCACCCTGTATTAGTATAGATAATATTTTGAACAGCAGAACTTGCCACTCAAAGTTGTTCACTTAAATGTATAATTAAATTCTTCATATTTATGACACAAAAACAGTCAACCGTTAAAAAATTCAATGTTTAGTATATTCCTCCAAGTATATTTCTATCATTTTATTATGTTATTCGCTTTCAGTAGCATACAAATCAGTACACTCAAGACATTAAGATTCAAGATAAAGCATCTACTTGTTTTCTTGAATACCAAAATCTTTTGCATGTACTTCAGGACGACCATTTTATTTAAAATAGCTGGTTTTATTTTATATTTGAATAAAAATTTACTTGAAAATATATCGAGGTGACATACAAACCAAGAAACTATTCTTGTTTAAAAAAATAACACGACCACGTACAAATACCGAAAAAAAAACTTAATAAATATCTATACTGATATATAAAATCCTTAAGTGACTGACATGCTGATTAATCACGATCCTGCTCAAACCACTCAACGTAACAAGCTCAATTTTGGCATACAGGTTGATTCTAGGGTGTAGAGGTTCGATAAGAAGGGATTTTTCGAAATTCCAGTTCTAAGAGGGTGAAACCACCCCTCAAATATTACAATATTTTTTATTTAAAAAACGGTCAAGTTTCCGAAAGAAAAACGCTTAAACACGTATATTTTATTTTGTTTTTTACATATTTTAAGACTTTTTAAAAATGTATACAGTGTGTTTCGAAAAATCTGGTCATTGATTAATCACGATCCTGCTTAAAGCGCTTGACGTAAAAAGCTGATTTTTGGAAAACAGATTGACTTTAGGGCGTAGAGGTTCGATAAGAAGAAATTTTTCGAAACTCGAATTCTAAGGGGGTGAAACTATCCCTCAAATATTAAAATCTTTTTTATTTAAAAACCGGTGAGTTTTTCGGAAAAACTCTTAAACACGTATATTTTATTTTGTTGTTTTACATATTTTAAGATTTTTTATAAATTTATACAGGGTGTTTCATAAAATATGACCATTGAGTAATCACGATTCTGCTTAAACTGCTTGACGTTTAAAGCTGATTTTTGGCAAAGGGATTGACTGTGGAGTGTAGAGGTTCTATAAGGAGGGGTTTCTCGAATCTCAAATCCCAAGAGGGTGAAAACGCCTCTCAAATATTACAATATTTGTTATTTAAAAAACGGTTAGTCTTTCGGGAAAACGCTTGGACAAGCATGATTTATTTGGGTTTTTTTACATATTTTGAAATTGTTTAAAAAATCATACAGGGTGTTCCAAAAAGTTGGGTAATTTCTTAACTACGATTCTGCTTAAACTGTTTGACGTAAAAAGCTTATTTTTGACAAACGGATTTTTCGTAAGTCAAATTCCAACGAATATGAAACTACCCCTCAACATTACCAAGTTATATAATAATATCGCCATATTGTTTTTCCTCATGCTAACATAAATGTGAGAAAATGTTACCCAGTTTGCATGTTAGTGGACATTCTTGCTTTGCTTTATCATCACCATTACAAATGATTAATTCGACGCGAACGAAGTCGCTGGTACAGCCTAGTTTCTAATATAAGTTTTATATTATTTTATTGATTAGGTATTTTTTATAATATAGTTCATACCAAATAAACTTTTAGTAACGTGATTAAGCTTGACCGGCACAGCGTTGCCCAAGCTTTTTACGGCTATTAAGCTATCTTGTACACTTCGCACTAAAAAAGGTTCTAAAAAGAACACTGTTCGACTGCAAGGTCTGCTAGTATAATTATTCATTTAAACCAGAAACTCGTAATACAACACTAAAATGTCAAAACTAATAACAATGTCAGAAAATAAATAAACCAATGTGGCAACGTAATATATGTTACAGCAAAGCTGCCACCTAAATCTCCAACGGGAAATTTAAACTCCAGTTAGTCAGCCCAGCGCCAAACATGTCCTAAAAATCGCGACCTCGATTACGTAACTAAGAGTTTAATTGGTATCAAACATAGATGCATATTGTCTTTGGATATTATACAGTATGGAAGTTTATAAAAACGGAATGTTTCTATTGTATCAGTAGCAAAATATCACTTCAAGACGTCAATAAAATGACAAATTTTTTTTAATAATCATTTATTTCACACATTTTTACAAGAATACCTACATTAGTTAAGAAATAAAATTACTCCAGAACTTGCTTGAATAACGGGCAGACAAAATATTTATGAAAATCTAAGGCTTTTGGCAGCTGTATTCATATTTATAATGCACCGTCTTAATATGTATAACCAAACAAACTGTTTCATATTTGTTTACATTTGCTTGTTCTTGTATAGAAGTTTGGACATTAGATTTACTGGTATTTTAGGCATCTTAAGGAGCATTGTTGTATATAAAATGCATTCGAAATCATAACACGGAAGTTCAACAACATTAAACGAAAGGAATCGCAGCTTTTCGATTTTAAATTAAACCAATTCTTAACGACAAACTTTATCAAAAATTACAAATTTTATTGCTAATTTAAAGTAATTATAATTATTATAATTTTAGAGAAATAGGTACGTAAAAATAGAGAAGGTAACCATTTTTAGTAATTGTTATTCTCTAGAAACATATATTCTATAAAAATACTTGAAATTTGTCTTTGAAATGAAGAGCTATAAATTAAAAATGTTTGTTTTATCTTTTATATACCGGGTGCGTCTCGAAAGTGGCTTACCCTTACAACCTTTTTTTATTTTTTTCAGATAAAAAAACGAGATTTTGGTATGTTGGTTTGGTTGACATATAGTATATGACATAAATTAGAATTGATTGACGAATTCAATTGTTTTTGGTCACTTCCTGCTTCATCGGAAGTGGCTACAACTTTTGATTTTTAAACGCACGACTCTGAAGGAGGAGTAGTGTTGCCAGCAGGCGGATGAAACTGCCATTTGAATTTTGGAAACACTGCGGAGTTTCTGCCAGTAGAGGGATAGATGGCGCTGCGTAGAAATTTTATCTAAAGTCCCTAGATATTCATCTAGGGACTTTAATTTCATCATGATTTTATCAAGTCATCCACAGAGTATAGTTTAATTAACAATTCGTTTCATTCTCTGTGGAGTAATTGGAGTAGTTGGAGTAGTTGAAAAATATAAATATTTATATAAAATGTTGATAATTTAACAGTGATGTGCTTTGTTACCCTATGAATAAACATTGATATGAAGTTGCTTTCGCCAGAAACAACTATAATTAAATAATTTAATAAAAATTTAATTTCTAAGTGACCCGGATCAGTTAGACCAGTAAAATAAATTGAAAAATAAACGTCATTCCATATTTGGCAATGTCTGTCAGTTTCTGTGAAGTGGAAGTGAATTGTGATTTGTTTTTATGGGAATATTTTACGGATTTTTGCGAATTTAGAGTATTTTGGACGATAGGATTGTGAAATTTAAAAGCCAAGTAGTTTAATATATAAGATTAATTAATCCCTGTGATAATTTTTATGAAATTTCTCATAATCAAAACAAATTCTTTCAACAAAATGGCTGTCTCAGAAATTTGGAAGATCATTAATTTTAAAGTTTTATTTAAGTGTATTTATATCGAATCAAGAATTTGTATAACATATTAAAAGCTTAATTTTAAAGGTTGTGCAGTAATTTATGTAAGTGTACGCTTTTAGATAAATATTAAATATACAAATTTGCAAAGACAAACAAGTAATTTTAAAAAGATCATTTATTTATTTAAACGAGTATAATCATTAATCATTAGGTTGAAAATATATTTGTATTTACTTATTTATATATTTTCTATACCCTTGTATTATTTATAAGCCCTATATGTCCTGTTTTATTTGAAAAAAAAATGCTTCGAGTCATCGAGAATAGATTTAATAACAATTTTGTCCCTTGGCTTTGTGTATTATATAATGTGAATTGTAAGATGTTTCTATTTGAATAGGTCATTAAAGTTGAGATTAAAGTTATACCAAATTATATTCACGGTAACTATATGTCTTTTATATAATGAATTATTTATTTATAATTTATAACCTTTTTTATAATTACTTATAACTGATTGTATAAATTCTGATAACTTTTATATATACTTGTATAGTGTTGAATGTGTTATATGTAATTTTATTAACAATGTTATAATAAAATAATCAAGTTACAAATTTTTCGTGTTTTATTCTAATTTCAGGGATAATTTCAACCTAGATTATTAATTTATTTGTATCAAAATACATTATTTTTATTTTGTAAAATGTTTTGTTACAAATAAGTTCATAATCTAGATTGAAATTACCAAATATAAGTAAAAAACTTATGAACTGGCAGTAAAGGTCCATTTAAAAATATGGCGCGAACTTTTAGTTCTGCCAGTAGCCCGCTTGGATCGCGTCGAGCGCGTGTTTCCAGGCTTTAACATAAGAGTTTTCATTTCTTTCAGTTAGTTATTCTATGGTTGCCAGTATCGCATTGAGTGACTCTTAAACATTTTTTTAAAAATCTTAAATATTTTTTTTATAATAACTAGCGTGTACCCGCGACTTCGTTCGCGTGGAATTAATCATTTGCAATGGTGATGATAAAGCAAGGCAAGAATTTCCATTATCATACAAACTGGATAAAATATTCTCACATTCATGTCAGCATGAGAAAAAACAATCGAAAAACCCCTCCTTATCGAACCTCTACACCCCACAGTCAATCCGTTTGCCAAAAATCAGCTGCTGCAACGTCAAGCAGTTTAAGCAGAATCGTGATTACTCAATGGTCATATTTTATAAAACACCCTGTATAATTTTTTAAAAAATCTTGAAATATGTAAAACAACAAAATAAAATATACGTGTTTAAGAGTTTTTCCGAAAAACTCACCGGTTTTTAAATAAAAAATATTCAATATTTGAGGGGTGGTTTCGCCCCCTTAGAATGCGAGTTTCGAAAAATCCCTTCTTATCGAACCTCCACACCCTAAAGTCAATTCGTTTTTCAAAAATCACCTTTTTACGTCAAGCGCTTTAAGCAGGACCGTGATTAATCAATGACCAGATTTTTCAAAACACTCTGCATACATTTTTAAAAAATCTTAAAATATGTAAAAATAAAACAAAATAAAATATACGTGTTTAAGCGTTTTTTTCGGAAATTTGACCGTTTTTTAAATAAAATATATTGTAATATTTGAGGGGTGGTTTCAACCCCTTGGAACTCGAATTTCGAAAAATCCCTTCTTATCGAACCTCTACACCACACCCTATAATTAACCTGTATGTCAAAATTAAGCTTCTTACGTTGTAGATTATTAATTGACGGGATATTTTGTGGAACTGACAGAAATGATTTCTGAATTAATATTTCAAAAAATGACAATTACAACATGGCCACCAAGCGATAATCACTTAAATGATTATCACTTATTAATCACATTCTTTGTATAGGAAAAATATACATAGAGTTGTATAATCAAAATTAGCTGAAATTTTATTTGAAATGAGGAATTATACCAAAACTGTTCTATTTAAATGCATGCTTCATATTGAAAACATATTTCTAGTGTTGATAGGCGTCAATTTCTTATAGGTCTGAATCGCAGACATCGATTTTACCATATTAAGAAACATGATGGCAAATCATTACCATCATATAAGGCACTCAGACCTTTTAAATATCATTGATTCTCTACATTTGGATCTAATTAGTTATCTAGTTGTTATCTAGCATTAAAATAAGCCCATACCTACATAGAGGTTATTCATTAATTTCTCTAAAAATAGATTAATTCTATATACATATATATGGTTAAATCTTGGACACCTAATATTAACTATCATGGATAAGTAAAAAAGTAAAGTCGCATCATTTTTCTTGAAAATATATCAGCCAGATTAAATTATGTCGCCGTTTCTATCTTTGACGTTGACTTGACTGATTTTTTTTCTTTTGTGTACATGCTACCGTATGATTGAAAAAAACGGCGTCACTGCATAAAATAATATACAGGATGACAAACTATTTTATATTAGAAGAAAGTTTGGTGTAGAATTTTGAACACCCTGTATATTTTACAGTAAAGGTATGTAAGCAACCTGAACCTATTTGAACACCCTGTGTGGTTAAAGCAAAGTAAGTAAATACCATCATAAACATCTGTAATATGATAATTTTGGTTTCAGGACATTTCTATTTTTTTTTAATAATTTTTTAAAAAAGGCTGAAAAAAATATTTTTTATATTAATATTTCTGAAACTATCAAAACGTATTTAATAATATCGTAGGATTATGTAAAGTGATCAGAAATGAAGCCAAAAATGTAATAATATACAGGGTTTTCCGTTTAAACAAAATCTTTTTAAATCCTAATACATACCTACTTTAGGTTGGCACATATAAGTTAATCCTAAGTTTTTTACTATAGGAGCTACAGATGCCCAACGCACTATTGCCGGACCCTGTATGCATATTGATCAGAAATTCAAAAAGCTCCATATTTTGTCAAATTTGTCAACGCATCAAAAAGATGAAATTCATGTCTAATATCGTCTTGCTTTTAGATGAGGTTTTGCTATACCGGGTGCGTCTCGAAAGTGTCTCACCCCTATAACTTTTTATTTTTTCAGATAAAAAACGAGATTTTATACTAACATACCATATGACATAAATTAAGATTGATTGACGAATTCAATTCTTTTTAATCATTTCCGGTTTCACCGGAAATGACTACAAGTTTTTATTTTTAAATGGCACCTTCGGTATTTTTTACTTTATTCAATAGAAAATGACTCTTTGAATATAATGACATATCCTATGTCAACTTTTGACATTTTTGCTTAAAAAAATCGTGTTTTAAATTTCAATCTGGTGTTCTATGGCTGTATTAAAACACTAATTTTTAATCAAGAAGCCTTAGAAAACTAGTTTTAATCGTCTAATGATTTTGGTGTCTTGTACTGACCTGTTAAAGAACGCCCAAGTCGTATTTTTAATCATATCTCAATTTTTTCAAATGGAACGAGGGTGGCTTTAGCATATTTGGAAAAAGCTATTTTTTGCGAATAATTTGGTACCACACACTTGGTATTTCGAGTCAAGTTGTAGTTATGAACCGCATATTACAATTTCAAATAAACCATATGCGAACATGCCAAAACTTCACATATGATATGTCATTCTATTGAGAGTGACATTTTCTATCGAATAAAGTAGAAATATACCGAGGGTGCCATTTAAAAATCAAAAGTTGTAGTAATTTTCAGTGAAACAGGAAGTGACCAAAAACAATTGAATACAATTCATTCAATCCTATTTTATGTTATATACTGACATACCAAATCTCATTTTTTTATATGAAAAAATAAAAAAGTTATAGGGGTGAGCCACTTTTGAGACGCACCCAGTATAGTTCACAGAGAGAAAGATAGATGTATACCTTAATGTTGTGCTAGAGAGAAATAGGTACATAAATATACGTCCTACTCATAGAAACAAAGTTGTGTGTAATAATTTATGACATAATTATATCATAAATATGATTTTTTGTTTCAGAAAATGTAGGACGAGTTGGGTGGATAAAAATCGATCAAGATGGCGACCCCGGGAGTTTCTTTGCCCTTAATTTCGATAGCTACACCCTCGAGGGACTCCTTGACCTATACAACGACGAAAGGCCTCCTTAATGGACCAGGACAAAACAACTGCTTTTTGAACAGTGCAGTTCAGGTATGATTTTACCTATGTATAGTTTGTATAGTTTTAATGCTATAAAGAAAGGATTGGTTGACAGTCGTAAAAATGATATATAAATTCCAAAAAAAAATATCTTCGGAAATAATGGGATTTTTGTAGTTTTCGAAACACGACGTTTGGTTTGGTTTGGTTTGGAATGCACACTGCATTCACTAACTAATAGAATCATATCAATTCTCTCTGATGTAGAATAAGTTTGCATTTTCGGCAAGTTTCTGAGATTTTTTTTTTAACTGGCACAAAATGATAACTAGTTGTTAAAGTTGGACTAATTAGACAGCTATGTTGAAGTAACGTCAGACATATCACAACCACCCTAGATTTTATCAAGTAATAAAGATCCACTCAGATCAAATCATGTAAATGAAAATATCTAGGAAAATCTTTGTTTGACGGGTAGGCAACCTTAATAGTATTTTGAAGAGATATGAATACTTCATTGAATATCGGTATAATATACTGGGTGTTCCATTTAAAATAAAAGAGTAACATGCTTTTAAAGGTGACCAATGTTCAATATTAATTTTGTCTCACCCTGTATAACTTTTTGTATCAAGTTTTAATTTGATTTAAAGTACAATAGTTAATTTAACTATATATTAGGCTATACCGGGTAAATTCCAATTTAGGTAGCTTTTATTGTAATTTAAAAATTGTTCTTTATTTCTAGAAAATGTTAAATATATCAAAAACCTTACATTTTAGTCATATATAGTATATATATATATTGTTAGTCTCTTATAAAACTTATAGAAAGAACCCAGAATCCGAAAATCAATTAATATATAGGGTGTTCCATTACAAAAAACACAACTTTGATATGTAACTTTTTTTGGGGACACCCTGTAGAGCTCGCTATATTTTTAAAATTTGCTCTGAATTAACCTACATATTTTGCTCACAAAATTGCATTTCAATACAAACTGTCGTTCTCCTTGGAGCCTCCGCGGCGTATGAGGGGCGCCACCCTGTATATTAGACAAAGTAATCTAAATTTTTCGATTCCATTTTTGTTTTATTTTTTAAAAGTATACTCATACAATATAAATTAAATTAATTTTAATTTTATAGTGATATCTATAATTTCCATATTGACAATTTTAATTTTTCACAATTAATTACACCAACAGGTATTTAAAGACAAAAGGAAGATGTTTTTACTACAAAAGAAGATATAACCTAAATATGAACCTCTCCAAAATTATTTATTGAAATTGTTGTTTTTTTGCACAAAAACTCGAAACATAAGATTCTACATTAACATTATTACTTATTCAAATTAGGCACTCAAAAGAATTTTATCAATAGTCGAACTCGTAAATGTTTAAAAAATGCTAATGTTTCCCAGAATTTTTTTAGGAAGATTTTTCTTAATCGTGCCTTAAGGCTATCATCTAATGGCTTGACAGATGCGGTCATAATCATTTATCTACATAGCAATATAACAGCGATCTTTAAACCATTTCTTGTTATTCTTATAATAAATGAAAGTTAGTTATATTTTTTAAGTTTAATCATAAAGAAACAATCCACGACAAATGGAAACAATGGATGAGAAAAGAAAAGGCAGTTTTAATTAATTCCGTGATTATATTATGGTGTGATGGGAAATAATATGGACCCACTGTAAAAACAAGAAGAAAACTTATGAGAAATGGATTCTGTTAGATGTTTCTAAATTTCTATGTATTTCGCAAATTCAAACAGAATAATTTAGTATTTTGTAACAGAGAATATCTTTGTAAGATATTCCTGTTTAATAGTTGGTATTTATTTTAAAAACTTACTATACTGTATTTGTTCTGTATTTTCTACCGTTTTTAATGGATTTAAAACTACTAGTACTATCGTTTTACTACAGACAAAGCAAAGTACTTCAAGGTGAAATCAGCGTGAAAAATGTAGGTTCCTTATTTTTCTGTTAGCACCTAGGTATTGAAATTATTATACTCTTTGAATGATTTATATTCTATTTCAAAATGGCTTTCTTGACATTTGTTTGTAATTTTACGACACATAGTAAGAGTTATAAATTTAGATTTAAAGTTTAAACTTATACAGGGTTATATTACAGAGAAAAACAGAAATAACAGTGATCTAAGAGCCTAAAAATACTTGTAAAATGAACAGTATATTAAAGTGGAATATTTCAATATTGTTATTCAAATTTAGATACAATAATTTATTTAAAACTAATAATTTGGCCCAACCCATTCATTATTTAAATAAATTATGCGTTCCTCAATTTAGCAATCGAATATAATCATAAAAATAACGGAGACTGTTCAGGCTTGAATTGAGTTGTCAATAGATTCATAAGTCTAGCTTTTTCTTGTTTTGATCACACCGGTTATGTGAATATTAATGTATTATTTAGGCACAGAGAACATGAAGTTGAAGCAGATTCAAATGCTCTTTCAAACTATATTAGGGTTTCCTATACCTATCTAGCTCAGATTTTGAATGAAGAGCAATTTTTCAATAAATTGGCAACCAAGAGGGCTAATGTCGTCATGCCAGTTCTAGTGCTAATGTTCAAAATCGAAATTAGTTTATGGACTTTATTTAAATTTATACCAGTTTACTTTTATTTAATTTACCTATAATAGTTTATTAAATAATATTTATTAAATATGTATTTATTATTCTATCAAGAAAAACGAAGAAGTAGGTAGTTATTTTACGATGACTTCTAGATATGTGGATTTTCTATAAAAAACAATTACTGCAAATTCATTTTCTTCACTTTTATCGACAGGTTTCTGCCTAATAGAGTTTTTATAAACCACACTACCAGCTCTGCGAAATAGGACTAGTAGTTTTTCAAAGGAATGCTTATCAGGAAGATTCCTATTTGGTTAGCTTTGCCATTGAGGCCAAGAAGAAATTTTTCTCAAAAATAAAATCACTAGTAGTGGAAAAGTCAAATGTTTGTTAAATTTTTCTACTAATTTTGACATTCTGAAATCTTACATTGAAATTAAAGGAACAAACTTCTGCACTAATTGAAACCACTAATTTATTTTCGACGTTCTCAATGAAGCTTAATTTTCACTTAGTGTAAGTAGTATCGTACCTACGTCGATATAAAAAATAAATCTAATATTTACGTGAGGAAACTCCCCTCGAGAGATGGCACATGTTTTTTGAAACACCCTGTATGATTTTTCTAATCTTCGAATGTACAAAATAGCGAAATTATATTTCTGAAAAGTTCATAGATCGAACTCTAATATTTGGGACAAGTTTGATCAATAAAATTTTATTTCAAGCAATTTAAAATTCAAATCAAGACGAGTCCAAGGCTCGTGCTATCGTGCAAAGGTCCTGATAAATACGTCCAGCGGGAATTTGCAGGATTATAATTCCTACTACTTGAAACTAGTCGTTAAGACGTCACAGATTGGCTCTAAAAATCTCAAACCGCCATTAAAAAATAATTATTTCCTTCTATGGCATGCGCCTCCATCCTCTATTACGTCTGTTGCTCGACGTAATTAAAACCGAGAGAAGTGTAATCTAGCTTTAGAATAATAAGCACAAAAGGAGCAAAACAAAGATTATGGATGGGTTTGAAGAAAACGATGATGAGTACGTTTCATCTGAAAGAAGCATCATCAGCGGGCTCATGAATATCAAACAGATTAAATTCTTGATGGTGAGTAACAAGGAAATATATTTTATGTATCTATTTACTGTCATTAGTGATGGACTTGTGTGTTAAAATTATTTTTAATAATAAGTCTGTGTATATACAGGGTAGTACTAGTTCAGCTTGTTTTAAACATATCTAGAAAACAGCAATACAGGGTAGCGGTTCTCATACGACGCGGAGGCTCCATGGAGAACGGTAGTTTATAAGGTTTATTGAAATCATTTTATAAAAATATAAAGACTTATACAGCGTGCCCCCAAAAAAAGTTACACATCAAAGTTGTGTTTTTTGTAAAGGAACACCCTATATATCAATTGATTTTCGGATTCTAGGAAAAAAATAAAAGTGTGTTTTATTAAAGAAGCATATGCCTAAAATGTAAGAATTTTGACATATTTCACATTGTGTGAAAATGAAGCACAAATTTTAAATTTCAATAACAGCTACCTAAATTTTAATTTACCCTGTATAGCCTGATATTTAATTACAATAACAATTGTATGTCAAACCAAATTAAAATTAGACCCGAAAACTTATACAGGGACAAGACAAAATTAATGTTCAACGTTGATCACATTTAAAAGCAAGTTACTTCTTTATTTTAATTAGAACACCCGGTATATTATAAGGGTGTTCAATTAAGAATTCATATATCTTCAAAATATTAAATAAGGTTGCCATCTTTTCAGGCAAAGATTTTCCTAGATATTTTGATTTTTATGATTTTAAGATCTAGATGATTGTGGAAACACATTTTGTTAATAAAACAAAAAATAAAGAACGTAGACTAAAGAAAATACTCTACTACGGTAATAAAAAGATACACGTTTAAAACATTTTTTAATTCTTACAGAATTAAATCTAGATATAAACGTATAATTATGTGACAAAAATTAGCTAGAGGAAATCAAATGCTCAAAATGCTTACTTTCCTGTTCACTACATAAAATGATTTTCTTTTCAAAAGATCTTTTCATGTTAAAAGTCATATGTAGAGTTCTATTTCGAAAAGCAGCTCCAATAATTTCTCTCATATTATTGGACAATAGTTGGTCGAGTTCCGAACACTGTCTTTAACATATCCCATATAATATATATAAAAAGCCCAGACTAGATAAAATCAGGAGAATTTAAGTATTCTATTAATTAGTGAATGCACATTGCCATTCATCAACTAGTAGAATCATATCAATTCTCTCTGATGTAGGATAAGTTTCTATTTCCTGAGAATGTCCGAGAATTTTTTTAACTGACACAAAATGATAACTTGTTAATCAGTTGAACTAGTTAGACAGCAATGTTGAAGTAACGTCAGAAGTAGAGGGAGATGGCCGATTCACCATCCACCGCCGCCGCCGGGCGCACTGCGCATGCTCGTAAATCAGGTAAGAACGGTTAAAATACGCTAATAAACAAGAATAAACAGGTTTGAACAGCTTTGAACCGCTTTAAAACAGAAATAAACGGGTATCAACAAAAAATGAACAGGTCTGTTGTTTTAAGCTAAAAAGCGGTTTAAAGCAGTTCAAAAGCGGTTCAAAGCTGTTCAAACCTGTTTATTCTTGTTTATTAGCGTATTTTAACAGTTCTTACCTGATTTACGCGCATGCGCAGTGCGCCCGGCGGCGGCGGTGGATGGTGAATCGGCCATCTCCCTTTACTGTCAGACATGTCACAGCCACCTAGATTTTATCAAATAATAAAAATCTAGAGACACTAAATTATAAAAATGAAAATATTTAGGAAAATCATTGTTTGAGAGGTAACCTTAGTAGTATTTTGAAGAGACATGAATTCCCCATTGAATATCTGAATAATATACTGGGTGCTCCATTTAAAATAAAAGAGTAACTTGCTTTTAAAGGTGACCAATGTTCAGTATTAATTTTGTCTCATCCTGTATAACTTTTTGGGTCAAGTTTTAATTTGATTTAAAGTACAATAGTTATTTTAACTACATATTAGGCTATATACCGGGAAAATTCCAGTTCTAAACTTTCTATATTATTAGAAATGCTCTAAACTAGCCTAAATACGCTCACAACATTTCATTTCAACAGAAACCGTCGCGTCGTTCTGTTTGGAGCCTCCGCGTCGTATGAGAGGTGCCACCCTGTATATGTTGGGTAAAAATTCAATGTATGTATTCGTATAGCCACTTTAAGTTTCATATGTGTATGAATATCTTTAATAATAAACAAAAATGGAGCCAAATACTTTTTTTTCTGAAATACACGTGTATTAAAAACCCTTTAAAAAAAGTCGATTACTGCTTTAAATAAGAAAAAATAATCATAATAAACATTGGTTAATACATATGAAACCCACTATGTAACATACGAAAATAAAAACAATCAACGCGGGCCCATGGGTTCTTGTTTATCCGCATTCTTCGAAGACCCATCTCACCTTGGAGATGTGCCGCAATTACGAACGGCCTATTATCGCCTGAGGCTCAATTTACAGCTGCTGAGGCTCATCTTCGAACTTCCAAGCTTGCTATCATATGGGTTATTATTTTGGGGGGGCTCTTCAGGTAGAGGTAGCCTTAAAAAAGGTTTTTATTTTTTTATTCTTTGAAAATAATCGTAAAAAATATTACAGTATAATTGCAGTAGTCCCTTTTGGGGTGCCTGGTCTACAGACTGTCCGGACTATTAAAGTTATACTGTGATTTATAACCTTTTAGAAACTTCCTCTTCTTCTTCTACTTCTTTGAGACTTCTCGTCTGTCAGTTTTAAAGTTACCTCTGTAGGAGTTCTTGGGAGATGGACTTAGGAAATGTCTTTCCATCTTTTTGGAGGTCTTCCCGGCTATCTCTTACCCATGGACTTCCTTTCAAGAGCTGCGTTGTAGCCTGTTTTTCTTGCCCATTATGGCTCTTAGGTTCTTCATTTCAGCGACTCTTAACATGCTTTTGGTTTTATTTGTTCCATATGTCATTATTGGTCTGATGCAGGTCTTATAAATTTTAATTTTGCTGTCTGTTCGCAATCGTCCTGACATGGCCGTTGCTCTGTTTATTTGGCTTCTCAAATCTGTTAGCAACTATGATTCTTTTTTCTATGCGTGATTTTAATAAAATATGCATTTTTATTATATGTATGTATAATAATTTTGAAATAAAAAACTAACGTCTTTTAGTGTTGCGTGTGATCGTTGATAGTAGAGTACCTGACATACTCGCTGGAGTATAGAAATTCGCGGTAGAGTGCACTAAGCACTGCGTGTCTACATTTAAAAGACCCTTTTTATAATTATTTATGTCTATATAATAAAATCCTTGGAAGGTAGATTTGATGATAATTACAAATACTAACAAGTTTAAATGATTAAGATATTTTATACTTTATATTCAATTCAAAACGGGCAACGGCCCAGCTACGTTGAAACACCGTTTCCCGATAGATCACCGAAGTTAAGCGACGTTAAACGATGCGAGTGGATGGACGGGTGACCGTCTGAAAACTCTGTCGTACTGTTGTTCCATGGCAGTTATTGACACACACACTGATTGAGATCGGATATCTCATGAGTGAGAGTGGATTTAGTCACTCGCCAAGTTGGTAGGCCTTTGCCAATGATATGGCCGACAACCGCGGTTCGTATTCCGCATAAACAAAGCAAGTCCCGTCCAAATTAGCCCTAGCCCATCAAAAAATAAACGTTAATTAAATAGAATACTTTTACTTTTATTCAATTCAAAACTTCAGATTCTATAAATAATATAAAAATTGTGTTAAATGGTATCATAAATTAATATTTCATGTTTTTAGTATTAAATGTAACAAATTTTCAGGCAATCCTTATTCCCTATATTAACATCCTTTGGAAAGGCTTTGGAAAAAAGTTGCTTTTGACGTAATAGTATAAACGTCAAATTGTTATTAGATCAACATTTTGATAGTCTTAGGAGCGTTTTTTTATCTTTTGATTGCTTTTTCAAATTGTCCAACAACTTCGACTACTTCAAATAATAAAGGCATTTTAAAAAAGCAATTAAAAGATAAAAAACGCTGCTAAGACTATGAAAATGTTGATCTAATAACAATTTGGCGTTTATACTATTACGTCAAAAGCAACTTTCTTCCAAAGCCTACCATGACTTCACTGAGGCGTCGTTTCATGTTCACTGTTATCAATATCTTAATTATTAGATATCAATACATATATCGTATATCGTCG
Organism: Sitophilus oryzae; assembly: GCF_002938485.1. Classification (NCBI taxonomy): domain Eukaryota; kingdom Metazoa; phylum Arthropoda; class Insecta; order Coleoptera; family Curculionidae; genus Sitophilus; species Sitophilus oryzae. Next base: position 3,247,890 of record NW_022146734.1, on the reverse strand, counting down.
ATTTTAAAATAAACTAACTGTTTCTATCTTGTTTTTTTTATCAGAATGGACATAATCAAGAGGGCTACTGATCCCGTGTTGTAAAAATAAGATAATTAAGGGCTTACTTTTTGGTATTTATTATAATTTTGCTAATATCTTCGGTTTGAAAGAAGATATCAAGATGCGGTTTTCGCTAACTTTTTAAGCTTTTACTAACTACTCTTTACTGTCAGCTTATTTTCTTATTTTTCATAGCAGTTGCGCCCTCTAGCGGCCGTTTGACAAACTGGAAAGTAATTTCCAGCAATTTCTCATAGCCCATGGCTCCTTTAGTTATAAATATTTTTTTTCTGTAGGCCCTACGGCTAATACTTTTCAAGTTACAGCCGAGAGCTATTCTTAGTGGCACACCCTGTACAGGGTGGGTCAAATTCGACGCTTTTAAATGGAAACACCCTTTTCTATAGGAGATAGACAAAAACTAATATCGGTGTCTGGAGCTCAATTTTTGTCAAAAACATGATGGTGAAAACCGCATATCGATATCTGTTACCGTTTCGGAGTTACGGGGTGTTTTCAAAAATATGCATTTTTAACAAATCGCTGTAACTTTTTTGCTATGGAAAATTTTGTATTTTTATGAAAACATTTCCAAAGCACCTTTTTACGTAGAATTTAATGGTTTAAGTATATATTTTTTTTTAAATTAATAATTTAAGAATTATCAACAGAAAGTTTGATTTTTATATGGGACATCCTGTATATTTTTAATTTATTGGAAAGAATTTAAAATTACCTTTCCAAAAATATAACACACTTGATATTTTGCTCGATTCCCCTTCGAGATATAGAGTAAGTATATAAAAATAAGTAGGCTTTGAACGGCACCGGCTGTAATGCAAAAAAATTCTAGCGTGAACATCAATTAAAACAAAAATAATATTTGCTATAAGAGATGCAGAATTTTATAACAATTTAAAATATATTTAACCAACATCAATACATTTAAACTATATCTAATAACAATAAAAATAAATAGCAAACCAAGACATGAGATTTTGCTACAGGTGTTCGACATATCGACCGTCTTCTGTTATGGACAGACGGGGCAGTTTTTGAAAATTTCTCGCGGAATTCATTCAATTCAGTGGGGGTGAAAGATACCCTCTCATAACTGCTAAGTATTTCTAATTCTTGTCAAGATTATACGGAAGAATAAGGAACCTTTATTCTTCCGCAAATATATCCATACGATCCCATCCATGGGCACTAAGTCAGGCGGCATCGACGGCCAACGGCTGGGATCTTGGTTAGCTATTCAACTATTCTTGAAATTTGTTGATAACTTGAGCGTTCAGAGGTTTTCGAGTTCCATTAAGGGCATATTATCAATAAGGGGTCCAAAGCCCACTAGTTAAAAGTGGCGAATTTTTAAAAATTCTGTATTTCGAAGGAGATTATAACAAAATATCAAGTGTGATATATTTTTGGAAAGGTAATTTTAAATTCTTTTCAGCTAATTAAAAATATAGAGGTTGTCCCAAATAAAGAATCAATTTTTCTCTTGATAACTCTTAAATTATTAATTTTAAAAAAATTATACTTAAACCATTAAATTCTACGCAAAAAGGTGCTTTGCAAATGTTTTCATAGAAATACAAAAATTTTCATAGCAAAAAAGTTACAGCGATTTGTTAAAAATGCACATTTTTGAAAAACAACCCGTAACTCCGAAACGGTAACAGATATTGATGTGCGGTTTTCACCATCATGTTTTTGATGAAAATTGAGCTCCAGACACCGATATTAGTTTTCGTCTATCTCCTATAGAAAAGGGTGTTTCCATTTAAAAGCGTCGAATTTGACCCACCCTGTACATGTCTAATAATACAATTAAATAAGTAGAATATCCTAGCAATAATTTGCGATAGTCAGTTGTATCCATAGAGAAAGCCTAATAATTAGCATAATTACCTTGGTAATTAACTTTTTTTTCAACAAATTCTCCTGACGGATGATACTCAAGGGCCAAAACAGGGGCCGGAAAGTGAAATAGCAAAAGCGGTTCCACCGTTTCCATGGAAATTTCAAATAAAATAGTTCCAGCCTCGGGCGCTAGGTGGTAGTGCAATTAATTTTTAGGTTAAGAAGTTGCTACTAGTTATTGCCAGATGGCGTTCAATCAGATTTTTTTTGTAGTTTCCATAGTTTCCAACGGCCATTGTCATACTATTGTCAAATTCTCAAAAAATATTGTCGTTGTCATAGCGCCAATCATGCGCCAATCATAATATTATCAAAAATGATTATCAAAACGTTTTTCAAACTATAATTTGTTATATGTGTTTTTATTAAACAATTCCGTTTGTTTGTGGCCCTAAAAATATAATGTAAGTCTTTTATTTTTGCCATCATTTAAGTACCTATTTATATTTACTCAAATTACAAAACTTTGGGCGTATTAGGTTGCTATTGTTTTTTATATAATAAACGATCTTTAAATATTTGACTTATAAATAAAAACTTTAAATAATAAATAATATTTACACATGTTTGGCTTTAATTTTATTTAATAATTGTATAAATTATACTGTTAAATCTTATTTTTTACATATCACAACGATACTTGTTATTAGTATTGTTGAATTTGTGTAAAATTAAGATTTAATAATCAAATTTAATTATTTTAGAATAAAATTCATTCAGCGCGGGCTCATTTAAAAAGCCCGCGCTTCGATCCATTTAAAACAAGCCGTACTCAATAGATGGCGCCACTTCTATAGGACCATTTTTCAGTTTCAATTATGTTTTTAACCATTGTGAATGATCGTAAACCAAAAAGTATAAAGTCTAATTGAAATCACTAATTTATTCCACTAAAAGCAAGGTTCTGAATGAAGCTTAAGAGTTTGCTAATTTTTTCTACTAATTGAAAACTAGGTACAGGGTGTCCGATTTTGGTTGAAATCATACGGTATCTCCGTTATTAGTGAAGATAGAAGGGTGCGGTTTGCACACACCTGTCTCACTTTTTTGTCAAACGGAAGATGCCGTAAACAAAATTTTCATAGCCCTCTTCGTTTCTGAGCTACAGGGTCTTTTTGAAAATTTTGCAATTTGGGACACCTCCTGTATCTCTGTTATTGTTAAAGCTATCGAGAAGGTGAAAATTGTTTATTGTAGAACTTTTTACGTAAAATACAGTGGCGTAGTCTGTTTTCTACCAAAAAATATTTTTGAAAATATGAACTGAAGTTATGTTTTTTTAAATGGAACACCCTGTATATTTATAAATCATATGATCTGTCTTGCCATAAGCTTCTAAAAAATATATATCACTCTATATTTATTTTCACTATTTACTGCAATATTTAAAAGTTTTTATTAAACATCTGTCTCTCGTTTTATTTTGTGAGCCGCTAATAAATTCTTTATATATTAGGGAAACTTAACTCTCTACCGCTATTTGTAAATCTTGGAATACGTGTATACGTAAGAATAATCTATCGTATCGGAAATTTTAGATATTCCTTTAGCTAATTTACGTGAAATATACTTTCAGCAAGGTGGGGAACATTCCCCCTCATAACTATGGAAATATTAGAATACTGTTAAATTATTATTTTTCAAATCAATGAATTGGAACCAATGAACGCATATAGCCTCCTCGATTCCCGGATTTCGCCGTTCTCGATTTCTGATTTTGGAGATTTTTGAAATACGAAATATATCGTGGGCACTACAACAATGTCGAACACCTGAAAAATGCTTTAATAATTCAAGATTTAGATATTTGCGAACCCATCCCGTTATAAAAAAAAGAAAATATATTCACAGTTTCATTGGTAACAGTTATTTCAAAAGTAAAATATATCAATCCCAAATAAATTTAATATGTGTATGACTATTCTAGTAAATACCATTTTCATTTTTTGTTATTTATCACGGCCTACTAATAAAAAAATGATATATTTTAAATATTGCAGTAAATAGTTAAAATAAATATAGAGTGATATATATTTTTGAGAAGCTTATGGCAAGACAGATCATATGATTTATAAATATACAGGGTGTTCCATTTAAAAAAACATAACTTCAGTTCATATTTTCAAAAATATTTTTTTGATAGAAAAACAGACTACGCCACTGTATTTTACGTAAAAAGTTCTACAATAAGCAGTTTTCGCCTTCTCGATACCTTTACCAATAACAGAGATACAGGGGGTGTCCCAAATTGCAAAATTTTTGAAAAGACCCTGTAGCTCAGAAATGAAGAGGGCTATGAAAATTTTGTTTGCAGCATCTTCCGTTTGACGAAAAAGTGGGACAGGTTTGTGCAAACCGCACCGTTCTATCTTCACTAATAACGGAGATACCCTATGATTTCAACCAAAATGGGACACACTGTACTCCCACTAATTTTAACGTTTTGAATACTTCCTTTAATATACTTCTACGTTAATTGAAACCACTAATCACTAATATATTCTACTAATTTCGAGGTCCTGAAATGAGGCAATAGACTAAAAAATACTCTGTTTATCACTATACATAAAAGAAAAAAATCTATCCAGCCAGATTAGCGATCGAAATAATTAATAAAAAAAGAACTGGGTAATTTAACGCGAAAAGCACACGCACAATGGTGTGTGATTTTCGCCTGTCGTGGGAAAACTCCGATTTTCCCACTCGTTAAATATTCATCTGTTTCTGTTGTGTTGCCGCGCTCTGGGTTGTCTAGAGGGCTTAGACGCCACGGCAGAAGATCAACGTAGGCGTGGAAAAGACCAGCTTACGAGAAAAAAAGGAAATATAGGAGGGAAGGTACAAGCGATAGCCCTAGGTTGTTTTAGTGGGTTTTTCAAGTAGTTTATGGCCATGAAAGGTCTGTTCTACAGGGTGATGCTTTATTTTTCCTCATATAATCGACAGCTGCAAACTTTTATTCTTAATTTAAAAAGAGATACTAAAAGAGTCAAATAATTTAGCTACAAATTGCTTAAAAAATCATCAAAATTGGTCTACTAGAAGACAATACAGGGTGGTCCGAACTGTATTCCGGAAGCTTTGGCAGCATATTCTGCAGATAAAAATAAGTAAATAAGTTCGTATAAATGTGTGTCCTAAAATGCTTAGTTTCGAAGGTACAGGGTGTAAAACTTTCATTTTTATTTCGATTTTTTCCAAATAATATCTGAACTAACATCGATACTTGGATGAAAATTGGTGTCTGGGAGTCTTTTGACATGAGAAATTTTATTTTGATGTCAATATGACTGACACTTGTAGGTGGCGCCATCTACATATTTTTTAACCGGTTTGAAGAGTTGTAACTTTTTGCCTGCACCTGTCTAAAACTACTGAGTAAAAATATACATTTACGACGTTTTTTACGTAAGAAGGTCTCTTGGTAAAAATCGCTACGAGTAATGGTTGTCGAGATATTTGAAGTCGAATTTATCAATTCCTATCATCACTGACAGAAATTAAACATGTTAAAATCATAAATTTGAAATGATTTTGTGGTAAAAGTTCAACAGAAATTGTTTTATCATAATTCTTTCGAAGATTGACATTACTTCATAAATTCATTGGAAAAATCGAAATAAGAACGAAACTTCTACACCCTGTATCTCCGAAACTAAGCAATTTAGGACATACATTTATACGAACTTTTCTACTTATTTTTATCTGCAGAATATGCTGCCGATGTTTCCGTAATACAGTTCGGACCACCCTGTATAAGTGTATACCGGGTGCGTCTCAAAAGTGGCTCACCCCTGTAAGTTTTTTATTTTTTCAGTTAAAAAACGAGATTTGATATGTTAGTATATGACATAAATTAGAATTGATTGAATGATTACAATTTTTGATTTTTAAATGGCACCCTCGGTATTTTTTAACTTTATTCGATAGAAAATAACACTCCAAATAGAATGACATATCATATGCCAACTTTTGACATTTTTGCATATGATTTATTTGAAATATATAGCTTGCGGTTCGTAACGAAAATTTGACTCAAAATGCCAGTTGTGTGGTATCAAATTATTCGTAAAAAAATGCTTTTTCCAAATATGCTAATGAGCCACCCTTGTTCCTTTTGAAAAAATTGAGATGTGATTAAAAATACGATTTGAATATTTTCTAACTAGCCAGGACAAGATACTAAAACCATTAGACGATCCAATCTATTTTTCCAAGACTCCTTGATTAAGAATTAGTGTTTTTAACATAGAACTGCAACTCTAGATTAAAATTTAAAATAACAATTTTTTATTAAGCGAGTTTATTATTTTCCGGTGAAACAGGAAGTGACCAAAAACAATTGAATACGTCAATCAATCCTGATTTATGTCATATAGTAACGTACCAAGTTTCGGTATTTTATCTGAAAAAATAAAAAAGTTATAGGGGTGAGTCACTTTTGAGACGCACCCGGTATAAAAATTTAAAATACATAAGGTGCCCGTTTTTCGTGCCGGTGATTGTAACTAATGTTTATTCCACTCGACAAAACACACAATATTAATGTTTTTACTTGAAATTCTAACTGGCTTTATCATACCCAGAATTTTTCTCCAATGACCTAACAGGAAAGCAAAATCCATTGACAAATGTCCGCGTAGCATAATGTATTCTTAATTGCGTTGATTTAATTACCCTGTTTGAAATAATTGTTTTGATAATATACACGTACTAATTTACGTTCTAAAACAATACCACCGATATTGATAGCTATACAGTGTGGTCCGAACTGTATTCCAATTCAATTCCATTCAATTATTTGTAATAAGTAAAAAAGTTTGTATAAATGAATGTCCAAAAAGGCTTAGTTTCGGAGATACAGGGCGTTGAAATTTCATTTTTATTTCGATTTTTTTTCCAAATAATTTCAGAAGTAACGTCAATATTTGGATGAAAATTGTTGTCTGGGAGTTTTTTCACATGAGAAATTTAATTTTGATGTCAATATGGCTCCTACTTGTAGAGGGCACCACATACATATTTTTAACTGGTTTGAAGTGTAATAACTTTTCGTCCGTACCTGTATAAAACTACTTAGTAAAAAAATATACATTTATGACGTTTATTACGTAAAAAAAGTATCTTGGTAAAAATCGCTACCAGTAATGTTTCTCGAGATAATTGGAAACGAAATTATCAATACCTGTCATCAATGACATAAATTAAACATGATGACTAAACAGTTATTAGACTGAAATCATAAATTTGAAATGTTTTTGTGCCAAAAGTTCAACAGAAACTGTTTTATCACCATTTTTTTGAAGAAAAATTTATGATTAATTTAAAAAAATAAAAAGTTCCCAAATTTATCATTTTAATCAAAAAACATGTTCATTTTTTGTCAATAATGACATGTATTGAGTATTTCCATTCTAAATATCTTGAGAACGGTTGCTCGTAGCGATTTTTACCAAGAGATATTTTTTACGTAGAAAACCACGGGAATGTATATTTTTTCACTCACTAGTTTTATACAGGTACGCACGAAAAATTATTACTCTTCAAAACAGTTAAAATACATATAGGTGGCGCTCCCTACAAATAGGAGTCATATTGACATCAAAATCAAATTTCTCATGTCAAAAACCTCCCATACACCAATTTTCATCCAAATATTGACGGTACTTCATAAATTATTTCGAAAAAATCAAAATAAAAATGAAACTTTTACACCCTGTATCTCCGAATCTAAAGCCGGGTCCACATATGTAGCATCTTCGTGTATCGTATCTCCGTCGCGTTGCACCAACATGTTTCATGATCGCTAGTTTGGACGCCGAATTAACGCGATCATATGGTACACCTTTGTGATACCGTATCTGATACATGCCAATCCGAATTTTGGCGCGTATCTTAACACTGCGTATCGGATACACGTATCACGATCTGTCATTTGGACGTGTTTTGATACAGTATAACGATACAATTGACTTGATACGCCGTGACCCGTCTTGAGGCGGTTTTTCTCCGATCATCAAAGGGGCATCGAGGGTTCGCTGACAAGAATTGATGAACATGATACGACGATACAAGGTGATTTGTTGTACCGTCCACATACACTGATACGCACGCTTGTACGGTGATACATATGAATTTTATAAGTATGGACGCTTACTTTGGCACGATATGCATATTCACTCGACACAGCCCAAATAAACGTCCATACTTACGATACAAGCTCTTGATACGTGATACATGATCCTGATACAATAGAGTGCTACATATGTGGACCCGGCTTAAACATTTTAGAGCATACATTTATACGAACTTTTTTACATATTTTTATTTGCAGAATATGCTGCCGTAGTTTCCGGAATACAGTTCGGACCACCCTGTATAACAGAAACTAAAACAATACACTTATTTCCGTATTTTTCGTAGAATTCTTTAAAAGGAAGCAGGTTTATTTGAACTTTACTGACACGAACAAAAAACAGGAATCGCATTGCTTAAAAATAAATACTTGCTAATAGGAGTGACGAAATTAAACAGAAAAAAGGCGTTTTTTTATTGTATTCCTATGGCGTCGGGTCTCGGTGTTCCCAGCGCAGGGAAAAAGAAGTTCGGAACACAATCAGAGGAAATGCGCCATTTGTCTTATTTTCGGTAGACCGAAGACTTCTTGAGAAAACGGAAGAGCCACCGCTGTGAGTCAACGTTTGGAATACTTCCGCTCTGTAACTATACTTAGAATCAATGTTTAGATTATTTTTCCGCTAGTTTTGTTGTTATAATTTCGTATTATTCATCAATTCATATTGATATTACCAATTATTAACACTAAACATCGTATACTAAATAAAAAATAATACACTCACAGAGAAAAAATATTGCAAATTTTATTTGAAGACATTATTTTTATTTTATTTCTTTCCCTTTAACACATTTTGATTTTTTTAATGATGGATCCTTAGCAGTGGTAATGTGTTAAACTTAATTTAACTTAATTGTAGACAAAATAATGTTTAGAGATAGACTTTATACTGAAGAACCAATAGTGTTACAAATTACACATCATATTGTTCACTGTCAACTAACAACCATGCTGTTTTGTTTGTTTGTTGTCAGAGTGACATTTCCAGCGATTTATTTTTTGTTTTTGTATTTTAGTTTCTGTTAAAATAGAATTAAAGTAGAATGTAGAATGTTTAAGAGGGGAATTAATTACCGCGACCTTACAGATCTATTGTGTGTTCCCCTTTCTTAAGTTATAACGAGTTATAGCGAGTTATAACTCATCATACAGTTTCAAGGTTTTCCCCACAGAATCTGCATTCGCCGTTGTTTCTCAGCTTCAGCCTACTGAGGTGTTCGTTGAGGAGACAGTGTCCTGTTAGAAATCCCGTGACAATTCGAAGATTGTTTTTACTTAAATCAAGGTTCTCGGTCATAAGTTCTGAGGAACTTTTTCGAGTGTCTTAGACCGTTGGAGGACAGCCGTTCCAGATTACGGATGGAGTCTTCCAGGTTCTTCAGTTCTGCTTTAAGTTGGTTTTCACTTAAGAAGCAGAACGGTTCTGGTCCAGTTAGTGGGGGAAGTGTTCGCTAGACTATCAGATAAGATAGCTATTTCCTGTTTACGATAGTTCCTATCTAAGATAAATAGTACATCTTCGATAACGTAGATTTCTGCCTGAGGGATGCTAGGGTAAGTGCCCATTGATTCGGAGTATTTAGTTTTCTGTCCAAATACTCCTATTCCTGTCCCTGCTTTTGGTTTTGGAAGCATCAATATACCACGTTATTATATGGTCTTTTACATGCTGAGGAAACGTTTCTTCCTTCCAATCCTTTTTATTACTCAATACTACAGTAAGATGTTTCTCAAAGAAGTAAATTCTGGGTATATCATCTACTTGGAGAATTAGTACAAATAAAATCAAATGTTATTATCACAGCTGTAAAAATGAAATAAAAATAAGAAAAATTGCACATGTCAAATACAGAATGTAGAAAAGGAAAATTTATTATATTGTACCAAACAAACTTGTCACGAACAAACATCTAGTCTTTTTATATAACCAATTACACTTGGTGTTGCCCTTCAGGAAATCTCCAAAATCTCTCCCATTCCCGCGCATTCTTCTCTAATATGTCGAACAATCTGTCGTAGAACTACACAATTACATACCGGAGTATGTTTGAGTGTTTTGAGTAAGAGCCTTTCCTCATTTATAGAGAGAATCCATGCACTCAGCCTGTTTAAAATTACCCATATCTTGCGAGGCTGCTCAAAACTAGGAGGAACTGCTGAAATACATGTGAAATCCCAACTTTGTGGTTAGGTTAGGTTAGGTTACATTATTTCACATCTTCCGATAACCATTATCACCAATTAGGTATTACCCTTTGAATAAGAAGACTAAGGAAGGAGCATAATGCTATCCATGTATTCATGCATGGTGTGCGGAAAAAGCACCATAAAAGCACTCTAGGGTGGGGATCCTTGACAGTTCTGTGTGACGATTCATTTGACACATTTGAATTTGATTTGAAATTTTGTGGATTTGTCAGTCTTTACGGAGCTTATTTTATGTTATTTATTATTTATTCTACTACTGATAGTTGTATAAAGGTAGTAAATCTAGATGGAAATTGTGGCAGACCTTAAATTAACAGTGACACTATCGCGATTTATCGAAAAAGATTCTAAAATAGTTGGTTGTGTAGCGTGCGGTAGATCTCGGCAAAAATTGAGTAAAATAATGGAACAACTTTTCGCTAGTAAGTGACTATATAATATACATACGTGTAGTAAACCGATAAGTTGGGATATTTATGAAATTCACTAAAATTAACTAAATTATATATTTTTCTTGCATTTTAGCTTTCATTTATTACTTGTCAAAGACCAGATGTCAAAGAATTTAGATACGTTAATTTGACTTACCTGCTTCAGTAGCGTATCGGATGTTTGTGTTAATAAATACTTATTATAACTTATCTATTTTTATTAGAATTATATATTTTTATAACAATTTTAATAACTACCAACATTTATTCACAACGTAAAATAAAAAAACAAATTATTGAGTCTACCCCACGTCTACCCTACATCATAGTTTTACATTTTTTAAATAAAGTTAGAACGACACTGATAAACCGGAATTTAAGTCGGCCATATTTGAGGCCCATCGCGGTGTACCTAAGATTTTTTATATGCTCCTTTTTTAATCTTCTTATTCAAATGCCCTTTGCGTAGCATTCAAATAAATAAATTTTGTGCTTCTATAACATTTAAAAACAGTAAAAAATATGACGTTAATTAAAATTCTGTCGATAATAATTTATCAAAGAATGACAAAGAAATTATATTACCATAGAAACGCGTTTTGATATGTAGGACTTAAAAAATTCAACAAGATGTACATACATGTTTTTTAGCCAACTATACCAATAGGTATGGTAGTAATTTCAATCAAAATGAGTCATAAATGACCTAAATACAAAATATTTTCTTGGTGTCTGTCTGTCTGTCTGTTTGTGTGTCTGTCTGTTTGTCCGTCTGTCCGTCTGTAACACGATAACTCAAAAACCGCTAAACCGATTTTAACAAAATTTGACACAAAAATACTGTTGCACCCGAGAATCTGGCCATTAGTTTTTGGTGGGGTGGGGGGTTGGGAAGGGGGTATGGTATGGGAAAAATTTTAAAAAATCGTAACTCCAAAATTACAGTAGCTAGCGAAACGCGGTTTTCAATTTAAGATTAGGAATAATATTTGCCAAAAAGTTTGTAATAACATCGAAATCAGTCAAAGTCGCAGTTTTTGAGATATTCCGTGTTTCCGTAGTCCGTTTTTGAGAAAATCCGTGTGGAGAATCCAAACTCCCATCGGACGCGACCCCAGGTGGCGGATAGGGGAAATGACCGCGGACCAAAATTGGAAAAATTCCTTTACTTTGAAACTAAAAGAACTGCCTACCAACTTTTTATTAACATATTATTTTAGTATGGGGGGCTATACGCGTGATATATATATATCCCAGCGCCAATTTTTTTTAATTTTGTCTAAAACGGTATGGATATTTGGAAAAGTTTAAACGGGATTAACCATTTTAGAACAAGCAAGTTTTTATGAGAATGCATTTTCTCAAAATGTCAATAATAAAAAAAAATTCCTCTTGTAAAGACAATCCGGGAAGACATACTGTAGAGATTTTGAAAGTGCTGCATAGCTCATAGCTCTCATGTAGAGTTAAGAAAGATACAATCTGTCTAAATTCGTACTTTTTAAACAGCTCTCGTGGTGTTTCTATCGTTGTGATTATTACTATTTTTAACAATAAGACGTGTAAATTACTTTCAAAAACTCCCTTGTAGCACAGACTGTAGGGGAGTTCAAGGTTAGAAATTGTAACGAGAAAGCCTGCCTGTGGAGACCGTAAAGCAACAGGTCACTTATAAGCGCCTTTTCTTACAATAGGGCGTAGCACGGGTCACTTACCACAGGAAATACAGAGGTAATTACTAAGATAAACAAGTTAGATTCACTTAATTGAACAGTTTCCGGTTTGGGGATGTATCGTAGAACAACATATTATAAAAAATAATAACTGAAAATCTAGCCAAATCAAAAAAAGTGTTACATTTTTTTTGGAATAAGAGATTTGGGGGCAAAACCAACGATATACGATATAGAGGCTTGGACAAATTTGCACCCGAAAATGTCCTTATTGGGTGCATAAAATACACTCGCAGACAAAAATGTTGCATATTGCGAGATCCTCTTTTACAATTAAATGCTCGACGCCGACCGACTCTTACAGCACCAGAGCTTAGTTTAATTCTCCAGGAAACACATAATGTAACCGTTAGTCCTGACACTGTTCGCAATAGATTAAGAGAGATCAACTTAAGAAGCAGACGCCCCTGGAGAGCTCAACCCTTAACGAGAGTAAATCGAGAGGTACGATATTTGTGGGCTCAAGATTATGATCAGTGGTCGAATGAACAATGGGCCAATGTTCTCTTCACGGATGAGTCAGGCTTTGGAATTCATCCGGATTCGAGAAGGCTTAGGGTATGGAGAGAACCGAGAAATCTTATTCGGTTGGATCATGTTCAGGAAGTGAACCCTTTTCAATGGTCTGGGGAGGAGTCCAGTTAGGCCGAAAAACCGATCTCGTTTTTTTTAAAGGCTTCTAACAGGCATCACATATCGTGATTTAATTCTTGAGCCTGTCGTGTTACCATATGCCAATGATTTTGGGAGAAACTTCATTCTCACGCATGACAATGCACTTCCTCGTACAACCAGAGTGGTAAGTGCGTTTATCAATGCTCATCAATTAAACATCTTACCCTGACCGGCACAATATCCTGACCTCAACCCCATCGAGCACGTATGGGACGTGGTCCAAAGAAGAATTTCGAGAATGGTGGGTCTCGTGAAACTCGTAGGGATCTGGTTCGGGCCGTGAATGCAGCGTGGCAGGCTATACCTCAAGAAGAGATTGACAACCGATTCACGGTTTAGAATAAAAAAAGGATGTGTATATTTTTTTGAGTTCAATAAAAATCAAAGTAAATTTGAAAAATTCGGTAAATTTCGCACTTTTATTTCCAATACGTCCTGTAAACTATTTGTTTATTTTAATTTTATTATATCAGAAATGCAAATAATAAAATTACCGACGATGGATGGATAAAATTGTAATATCCCTAGACTTTTCCGGTGTATTTATATATTTTTTTTTGTTTTTTTTTTAAATGGAACACTTTGTTATTATTTTTTAGTAGACGTAGAGTTTTATATTTCATATGGCATTTTCCCTAGTAAATTTTTATCAAAGCCACTCAGAGATTTTTCTCTTGTATTAAGAGCCATATGAAATAATACAGCCTGTATCTGCGAAACCATTAAAAAAAATAAATAATTTAAATACAAAAAATGCTCATCTTTTAACTCTCCATCTTATAAAAAAAATACTATACAGCGTGTAACATTATGTATGTGTTCCATTTAAAAAATGAAGAAAACTTATTTTATATTTTAGAAAGTTTGGCGTAGAATTTTGAACACCCTGCATGATTTTGAACACCCTGCAAATGATATTTATAGTAAAGTTAAGTATAGACCATCCAAAGTAAATACCTAATATACTTTTGATTTCAGGACAGGTTTTTGTATTTCTAATATTGTTATTAAAGAAAGTTGAAAAATATAATTTTTTTATTTATTTATTAATATCTCTGAAATTATCGAAATATATTTACTCATATTTTAGGATTATGTAACGTGATCTGAAAGGAAGCCAAAAATGCAATAATATACAGGGTGTTCCATTTAAAAAAAATAATTTCGATCCACTCACACTTTTTTGAGCCACCCTATAGAAGTTAAGATATTTTCCTGAAATGCATCTTCGAACATACTTTAGGTTCGCACTTAAACAAAATTCTCAAGTTTTTTTATTCTAGGAACTACAGATGCACGACGCACTATTGCCGGACCCTGTATAACAATATTTTATGGTAAGATAATAACTATTTAGTATTTAGTGTTTTCTCCTCTAGCTCTAGTGACTCGCCAGATCTTCTGTAGACTCGACCAGGTCCACCTGGCTTTCAGAAGTTAGCACCTCCTCTAGTTTTATGTGTAAAAGTCTCCATTGATATTCATTCCAATCGCCATAAACCCTTGCTAATTGTAACCGTCTGATTTTTTTACCTGGAACATAATAGTCATAATAAAATATTGGTCATCCCTTGGTGTTGTATGAATAGAATTTCTTCTCCTCCTTATATCTCGCCTTATTTCTATATCTCTGAGTAAAACTAAAATTCTTCGACACATATTGAATCATATTTCCTTTTCAAATTCAAAGAAATACCACTTAAACTCTCCAAAAATATACGCACGACGTGAACCACTTAAAGAAAAGGTGCCAGGAATATGTAAGAAAAAAAAATAATCTCAAGTGGGCCGGGATCTGGCCAGTACGGTGTACGAGGGTTGGGCTCGTTCCAAATCGATGCTTTTTTCTCACAGTACCATTTCGAGTGCAACCATGCTCATCGCAATAATTTATTAATATATTCTAAGATGTTTATGTCTTTAATCTATTTTATAAGTTTTATAGACTTATACAGGGGGCACTTCACTCATACACTGCATTGAAATTCAATCTTTTGTTGCCAAAAATAATTTTAATAATTTTTTTTCAAACGTCACAAGAGTATTAATTTTTGCGACGTGATTGACAATATAAAAAAGCCATTTTAACGCCTAGGCATAAAAGTACGAAAATATATTATTAAACTGACATAAAGTGTCAAATTCAACGAGCGTAACCATAGTTTCTATATATATAATTACATACAAGGTATGACTTTTAATTTTTTTTTAAATTATTTGAATCTCAATTTCTCAATATACAGGGTGGTCCGAACTGTATTCCGGGAACTTCGGCAGCATATTCTGCAGATAAAAATAAGTAATAAAGTTCGTAGAAATGTATGTCCTAAAATGCTTAGTTTCGGAGATACAGGGTGTATTTTTATTTCGATTTTTTTTCGATTTTTTTATTAGAGTTTCATTTTTATTTCGATTTTCTTCTAATAATTTCTGAAGGAACATCAATATTTGGATGCAAATTGTTGTCTGGGAGTTTTTTGACATGAGAAAGTTTTGATGTCAATATGACTCCTACTTGTAGAGGGGGCCAACTACATATTTTTAACTGGTTTGAATTTTAATATGTCCGTACATGTATAAAACTGCTGAGTAAAAAAATATACATTTACGGCATTTTTTACTTAAAAAAGTTTTCTTGGTAAAAATCGCTACGAGTAATGGTTCTCGAGATATTTGAAATCGATCTTATTAATACCTGTCATCATTGACATAAATTAAACATGTTAACTAAATAGTTATCAGACCGAAGTCATAAATTTAAAATGACTTTGTGTCAAAAGCTCGACTGAAACTCTTTTATCATCATTTTTTTCGCAGAAAAATTTATGATTATTTTAAAAAAATAAAAATTTCCCAAATTTATTATCTACTCAACGTGTTGATTTTTTGTCAATAATGATATGTATTGACTAACTCCATTCTAAATATCTTGAGTAGGGTTGCTCTTAGCGATTTTTACCAAGAGACATTTTTTACGTAAAAAGTCACGGAAATCTATATTTTTTCACTCAGTAGTTTTTTACAGGTACGAACGAAATTTTATTCATCTCCAAAACAGTTCTCTCCAAAAAAGATTCTCTACAGTGTACATTTTGTAACTTTTCATAGGGAATATAACTAAAAATATGAGTATGTTTGACAGATCTCTGTAGAAGAAAAGCATAATAGATTTCTCATATTGTGTCATAATTTATGATTGTTATGCTTGTTTCATCAGGACCGGCATTATTTTAATATGTCACCTAATTTATAATTTTTGTATATTTCATAACTCAAGAACGAATTCGTATAAATCATTCAAAATAAACAGTTTGTTTCATTTTAAGGTGTTCTTTAAAAAGTTTCAAATAAATTTTTCTGTAAAATAAAATGGAGAAAACTTATTCATCATTTTTACAACACACGGTATATACTTCTACTATATTTAAAAAAAATATATTATTCTATCTAAAAATAAATTATTTTCCATATTTATACTGGGTGCTGACTGTTTTCAAGTATGTCTCACTACACTACAGGGTGGCCCATCGAAAACGTTCCGCAAGGCATAACGGCCAGGGTAATTTTTTTTTCAGAAAATTCAAAAACACGTCAATTTTGTTTGTGAGGGGGACAACTTTTGCCCCAAAAATGATTGGAAAATATTCAACCCTCTGAGCGGGGGTGTCATCCCCCAATTTTTTTCAAATGGGAAGGGGGGTCAAGTGGTACCGCAATGAAAAGGGCTTTCTATTATCTATACTTTCCCGCTCCGTTTTTGAAAATCGGTCTAGTCTTTGAGAAAATATGATGGATTGAAATTTGAAAAGTTTATTTAAACATTTATCAGAGTAAATGATGAGGATAAATTCCTTCGACCAATTTGCTGTTTTTTGTTATTATTTCTAGATGTTTTCGCATTTTCTCACTTGCCACAAGGTTGAACGATCAGGTGCGGTAGTTGCTAGATAGCTGTTCTGTGACTTGTGCGTTGAAGTTCTTCTCAATACCGTTAAACTTTTTTTCGTCATACTATATTGTTATATTATTATAACATAAGCAAAATCAGAATGGAAAAGATGCATATAACGTCCGCCGGACGTTATCATAACGGCCGGCGGCCGTTAAGTTTCTAAGGTAATCGTAACGTCTGTCACCTGCAACAATGACTATTTATTGTCAGTTGGACTTTTCAAAAATTGGGAAAATAGACCATAGCGAGATGTCGCGAGAAATTCCGTTGGAAATACAGGAGGAAGCGGCTGCGGCTACTCAAAATTTACTTCCGACTATAACCAGAGAGAGATATCAGCAGGAATATGACAATTTTTTGAAGTGGCGGCAGGATAGAAGTATAAACAGCGTAAATGAAGCGGTATTGCTGGCTTATGCTAAAAGAATGTCTGAAATGTATTCTCCTACATCACTGTGGACAAAGATATCCATGCTGAAGCTTGCGTTGAGAGTATATGAAAACATCGACATATCAAGGTAAAAAGCCATTATATTCTTCGATATTTAATCATACTCATCTAAATTATATTTGTTCATAGATTTGGTAAACTGTTCATGTTTCTGAGGCGCAAAACGAAGGTTATTCACCAAAAAGCCAAAGTTCTGTCGGAGAATGACATAAATAATTTTCTACTGGATGCCGATGATTACACCTGGTTACTCGAAAAAATTGTATTGGTGCTTGGTATTCTTGGAGCTTGTAGGCGCAGCGAGCTTTGGTCACTCACAGTTGATGATTTCGAAGATTCGGAGAAAAATATTCTTGTCTCATTAAGAAATACTAAAAATAAGAAAGATAGGAAATTTCTTATTCCAAAACAGGGCCTTCCGTTTGATGCCTATGGTTTATACAAAAATACATCAACCTGCGTCCTCGTAACTTTGACAATCCAAAATTTTTCATGGTTACAAGAAAGGCAAGTGTGTTAAGCAAATCGTCGGTATACATACCATCGGGAGCGTACCGCAGAAAATTGCAAAATTTTGAACTTGGAGAATCCAGAACGTTATACAGGGCATTCATTTCGTAGATCATCAGCAACCATGCTCGCCGAAAATGGTGGTGATTTACTATCGCTAAAGGAGCTAGGAGGATGGGAGTCTTCAACAGTGGCAGAAACTTACATAGAAAATCAGTTTCCAAAGAATGAAAATAACAAATCAACTTTTTCATGATAGCTCCAAAAAAATAATGTGTCTTTAGTGGATACAAATATTTGCCATTCTTCAGTAGCATCATCTTCTTCTATAAAATCTGTAAATCCCTGGGAAGGATTACAGATTTCTAAGAACAACAAGTGCACTTTTAATTTCCATGTTCATTATCATGAAAAATGAATTTTAGTATAAGACATTATGTATTTTTTATCCTTACTTGTGTTATTGTTCAATAAAATTTGTTATTAAATAGTAGTGTTTATTGCTCTAAAAAATCTGCAGTATGACGAAAAATCTAGAACGCAACACGGCCGATAACAAATAACGGCCTTGGCTGCTTATGATCCTCGGCTATCGCCTCGGATCACAAACTTCAGCCCGGCCGTTATTTGTTGTTTATCGGCCTTATTACGTTAATAACTATAACAATTATGGTGTACCCACTTGCAGAAAAAGTAGAAATAATCGAACTTTATTTTAAAAATAATGAATGTGGCAATCGGGTTGCGAAGATCTTCAATGAACTAACACACACCTTTATGGCAAAATTGTTCGCGAGTTAGTAGCAAAATTTCGCGAAACTGGTTCCGTTATGAATAAAAAGAGGCAGAGGGAAAATCCTGTAGTAAATGAAGCTATGGAGGTGTTCGTATTAGGCCAGTTGCTAACTACGCTGAGTACAAGAAAATTAGCCAATGAGACCGGCGTGAATCGTACAATCGTCCAAAGGATATTAAAAAAAGTTCCACCCGTACAAAACTCAGTTGCTACAAAATCTCAACGAAGACGTTTTAAAATAAAGTTCGATTATTTCTACTTTTTCTGCAAGTGAGTACACCATAATTGTTAAAAATTTAACGATATTGAGAAGAACAAAGCACAAGTCACAGAACAGCTATCTCGCAACTACCGCACTTGATCGTTCAACCTTGTGGCAAGTGAAAAAATGCGAAAACATCTAGAAATAATAAGAAAAAACAGCAAATTGGTCGAAGGAATTTATCTTTATCATTTACTCTGATAAATGTTTAAATAAACTTTTCAAATTTCAATCCTTCATATTTTCTCAATGACTCGACCGAAAGCCCTTTTCATTGCAGTACCACTTGACCCCCTTCCCATTTGAAAAAAATTGGGGGATGACACCCCCACTCAGAGGGTTGAAGATTTTGCAATCATTTTTGGGGCAAAAGTTGTCCCCCTCACAAACAAAATTGACGTGTTTTTGGATTTTTTGAAAAAAAAATACCCTGGCCGTTATGCCTTGCGGAACGTTTTCGATCGACCACCCCGTATATAAATTTTCGTTCTGGTCAATAACAGTAAAAAATCGAACTAAAAATTCTAATTGCGCTAAAATTTGGCGTCTGGGTTATAAATAGATTTCGCAATCTGGTTTACGTTATATTAATTTTAACATCGACGAAATAACAAACAAGATCGAGAATGTATGAATCATGAGCCTTACAAAAGCCGCCTTATATCCATAAAGGTTCAATACTTAACGGTGAAAGTTTTCAGTTTACTAAATCAATAACTGACCACACCTTTGTATCATTTTTGTTTTCCAAAATCCCATATATAGAACACCATACGATCGAAAAAAAACGGTATCATAGACGGCTGAGGCTGAGAATGACAATCGATGGTAATTTTCACGAGGTCAAGCTCTAGATGTTTACACGTACACGTTTATATTTTACGCGTTAATCGATATTGTTAAAGGGCCGCCCTGATGATGTGTTTCACTCATTGAGGTTTCACTGCTGCAAAACCTTAACTCCTGACTTGTGCCAGGTCTTCTAATGTCAACGAAAGAAGGTAAAGAGTTTAAATTGCTACAGGAAGACGATGGCAACGATGTCGTTGAAGATATCATATTTGCGGTTTTAGTTTGGTTGGCTACAAATGCATCCACATAACTCTCAGCCACAGCACTGGATTTCCAAACCCCTAGACGCTTCAGCTGTAAAATATCAGCTCCGCTATTTACCAGCAACGTAGCCACTGTTCGTCTAAAAGCATGACCTGTGTAGATTTTCGCACTGGGAAATTTCAAAAAGCTAGCAATTTTGTACGGAAATTTAGATATAGAATTGTATCCAAAGGGTTGATTTCGAGCTTTTCCTAATCGATATTGAACAAAAAATCTGTATAAATTCTTTCACAATTTCTATCCAACTTGTATTAGTTATTATAAATGATCTGCTCTTATAAGCTTTTGTATCGGGAATTTCTATGCAAATTTTGTTTTCTAAAATATCAATATGCGTAGTTTTCATCTTCAGTAGCTCATCACTTCGACATGCCCCAGACACACATACTATAAGCGCAACCTGAAACAATGAAAAGAAATATTTAAAAACGGAAAAAGAAAACATTTAAAAAAGCCTTATTTTAATAGGAAGGAATTCTTGAGGTGCTTTCGTGAGAAAATCCTCCAAGTTTTGCCTGGTAAAAATTCTAGACTTCTTTGGCTTATTACCTACATTCTGGCGTTTTAAAAAAGCGACGAGTTTGTGATATTTTTATATGTCAGTCTTTTCCCTTAATTCTAGCATTGTCCGTATCATGCTGTACGTAGCCCAAAGAGTAGGCTTTTTCTGCCTTGCCATGTCGCTAAAATATGCCATCAAGACTGTCTTCGAAGCAATATTCTTAGCATTTCTTTCGGCACACCATTTTTCGTATACCTTCAATGCTATTTCATATCGCCCCCTACTGTTCTCTGGAAGTAAACTGGCTTCTGCTCTTTTTGCAGCTTCTGTAAGTTCTGGTGGAGTACCAATATTAAAGTAGTCTTCATTATCAGAACTTTCCGACTATATGCTGGCTTTCTATGTTAGATAAATTCGAAAAAGCGAACGAGAAATCTGTCACTTAGTTGTTTGTTTTGCTGTTGAAGGTTTGCCCCATAACAACCAGCAAAAAATAAACTAACTATAGATATGGAAATGCCAAAACAGAAAACGACAAATTTTCGCATATTTATTTATTTTTCAAAATAAAATACTGTCCCTATTTTTTATTTAACGATGTGGTTGTAAATAAAATATTATACAAACCTCGGAAGAATCCTCCTCGGTATGTAATATACTATTCTTTCTTCTCATAATGCACTGGGAACAGATATACTCCCCCTGGAAACATTAAGCATTTTACAAAAATAACTTAATATTTTTCTGATTTCTTTATCAGTAGTGAAATATCAGGACATTTTTAAGGAACGTATCTTTAAAAAATCAATTAATGGGCCTAAGACACGCAACCAATCAACAAATCCCGATTTTCTTGGTCAAAAACGTGAAAAAAACGTGATCCTTAACGATATTTTTCGGAAGATTTCTTCTTTAATTTCAAAAGACCGCTTCGCGTGCCTTTTCGAAAAATCGAAGTAAAAAATCAAAATTAAGGACGAGATCGAGGCCTCAGAAACCGGTCTCGGTGGCAGTACTAGCAAGCGGCAGCGTTCGTACCAAAAAAAAAAGAAAGACAGGGAATGAAGAAACGAAGGGCATCAAGCCGAGAACAAAGAGCGCATAACAGCTTCTGTTTATCTCTGATACTGGGGAGACGACGTTCTAGTTCTCTCGAAACCTTTTCCTTTATCTAGATACTGGTACAATCAAGCAAATGGAATAAATAGAATAAAAAATAAATGAGGGCGCATTTGACAAAAAATGACAGAGAAAAATCAAAGATTTTCCTTGATTTAAGTTAGAACAATCTTTAGTTTGCACCGGGTTTTTAATGAAACACTGTATTTTCGCATTTTCAACATTTCTAAAACTAAAGCTTTGTCGTATAAAAACTCGTTACAGCCTTTTGTACTTAACAACACCACCATTGACATCGTAAAATCTTTAAAATTATTAGGGCTTGTTGTAGACAATTCTCTGAAATGAGACATGCTTATCGACGCTTTGTCGAAAAAATTAACCTCTGCCTGTTTTGCATTAAGATCTGTTTCTAAGGAGCTTAACTTGTCAGTGGCTAAAACTGTTTATTAATATAGCTCCAGAAGAGAGCTATTCTATATTCACTGGGACTAAACAGCAGAACTCATTGCCAGGACAAAATTAAAAATATTAACTCTTCCTTCCTTATTTATATTTGAATACGTTTGCCTAATACGTAAGCATCACTCACACTTATCCACTCAGCAACGCGGAGCAAGATCTTTATCTACCTACCCCACGCTCAGAGTTAGTTAAAAGTTCAATATTATACAAGTCGAAAAAAATGCACAATCAACTACGATTTGAAATCAAATCCATAACATAATTTTCTTCATTTTGTAAAGCATTGAAAGCTTATTTACTAGACAAGGCTTTCTACGCCGTAAATGACTTATATTTTAATAATCGAATTTGATCTTGTAAACACTGGTCTAATATTTGCTATTACTATATTTACTATAAACTTACTAAATATTTTTGAAACTTATTTTTATTTTTTTTTTATTCTTTGACATTGTAAACATTTATAAATGTTTATTTTAAACAATAAAACTGACAATGTAATTTGTATACTTGTTTTGTATTCTTTTTTGTTTGTTTACTTCACCTTTGTCTACAAATTTTTTGACAATGAAGGCATTTATTTGTTTATTTGAAACTAAAAAACAATGGCGAATGCAGATTCTGTAGGGAAAATAATATAAGCCGGACTGTTAAGCCAAGACAACCATTTTTTCCATTCAGTTTTTGACAAAAAACTTGGAATTCTTTTCAAGAAATAGAATATTGTTGAAATGTTGAAGTAATCCAACAACATCCTCCCAAGAGATTGTCGCGTGCTGAAAGAGCACACTTTCAAGCAATTCCGCGCCGTTTCAAGTTCAAGACAGTATTTTCTTAATTTACTGCACCGTTCTGCAACCAATTTAACAATAAAATACGACCATTCCATCTAAAGGAATGGTCAACATTATTTTTAATTCGTATCCTGGCATTTTTCTTCAAACGCGACAGAAAAAAACGAAATTATTTTATTTTCTTTTATTTAATTGGCCTAATTTGGTGTAGTTTAACAGTTTAACAGGAATTTTAGCTGTGTAAAACTTCAGTTTTATGTTATAAAGGTTTAAAAGAATTTTTCTTGATTTTTTCTAACCGTGATTTAAGATTTTGAAATAATTTTTAATAGGCGCATTCACCATTTTGTCCAGACAAAACACCGATAAATATTTTTATATTATTTTTTATTGTTAAATTCTTTAATATTTATATTAAAGAATACTTTTGTTATTATACTGTAAAAAATAAAATTAATAGAATCTAGAAAAAGTACCATTTGTTGTTGTATCATTAGTATTCGAGTTTAAAGAAATTTAAATGTCTAAAACTGGTTTATTATGGCTTTGTTCTTCTGAAAACTAAGCCAAAGCCAAGACTGGTACTACTTAAATCTGTGATCGAGCGTATTCTAACTTAAGGTCTCCAGACATCTGCTTATGGAGAAGGTACGACATTTACAAAGCCACTTAGTACCCGGTCAAACGGGTTTCGTAGTAATATAAGCACCGTACGTAATCAAGAAGTTGTAGTAAAATGATTTCCCGCTTAAAATACTTGATAGTAAAATCATTTGTGGAGTTTTTGTTTTCCACTTATGCTTAGGACGTTGTTTTATTTTAAACTTCAATTTTTTATAAAATTTGTTAAAGTCCTATTAAAATACCCTTGGTATAAGCCTTGTATATGAATTTTTAAAGTAGCTCAACCTAAGACGTTTGTGGATGTAAAGCACCAGATGGCGGGGCGTATTTCACAGTCTTTTACTAGAGAAAAATATTTTTTGTTACTCTGAATTTTGAAGCGGCCAATAAAAACAGAGAAAATAAAAATCGATAATTTTCGGACTGTGCCAATTGGTTACTAATCGACCAGATACTTTTGTCTATTAGATATAGCAATACGTAACTGAAACGTAGCGGCTACCAA
>NW_022146734.1:3220878-3223593 GCF_002938485.1 Sitophilus oryzae | reverse complement strand
ATGCTGGCGAGCGTCGTAAAAAGGATGGGAGCGAGGCACCTGTTTGACGGAAGGCTAATTATGCCCGGGACAGATGCCGTTTGACAATAAATTGTAGGAGGAGCGTCGAATGAAGCTTTTAAACATTTAAACCATCCCGGTATCGCTCGCGTTCCATTTTATTGTTATTTGTAACATACCGGGTATTTTTCTAAAGTGGCTCACCATTAAAACTTTTTTATTTTTTTTAATTTTTTTGAAAACAACCCATACCGGGTGGCATATTTGTAAACAACGTCCATCATCGTGATTCGGTTCTAGGCCGAACGATGCCGCGTAAACAGCATACGATATCGCAAATCCGTCTGGTAAATAGCATCCGTAATTCCAAATTTTAACTGCCTTAACGCCTCTTATAAACAGCAGACGATATCGCGAAATTTGTTGATTGGTTTTGGTTGCTCGTAATTACATAAATCATAAACACTATTTTATATGTCTGTTGACTAGTTTGTTTTTTGATTCATCTAAATAGCTTTATTTTTATTGGACATATTCGCGACTACTCTAGTAGATTCGATATTATTTGACTAGGACCAAAAGCAAAGGTATGGTGTTAATGTAAAAAACACTAAAAACTGTTAGCGTCTTCTTAAAAAACGAATATCACCAAAAAAAAAATACATCTATTGAGATGAACCAAAAAAAACTCTCTATAAAAGATACACCTAGATGACAAAATGATTTTTAAATCGCTTTCTTTGTTAACGTACTCCACAGGGTGTTCCAAACTTTCACCAAAATATCAACATTTTGTATATCCCTCGTTTAATTGATAGATGGCAACTTTTATTTTCAATTTACAAAGAGATACTAAAAAACCAAATAATTTAGCTACAAACTGCATAAAAAATCATCAAAATCGGTCCACTAGAACACAACGTATAAAACTTTAAAATACAGAAAAAATTTTAAGGTGCCCATTTTTCGTGCCGGTGAACTATACAACAATCCTTATTTGAACTAATAAAACGCAAAATTAACAATTTTGTTGCCATATCCGCCAAAAATTGAATATACCACACGTTCAAAAAGGCTTCTAATCTTTTTTTAAACCGATAAAATCGAAATCGGGTAGTGCGGCTATCTTTGTGAGAAATCCACCATCTGTCTATCGGCTTCACGATACGTTAAATTGATCAAAATCCGGCATAGCACGCAAATTAATCCGCCAGAGGGAGTTTCAGCTGCGATTATTAGTTCGCGCCTAACCAAACGAGGGCGTTGCTCTCATCCATAGGGAAAAACCTTAAATACATGGCTGAAATTTGAAAAAAACGATGCACACAGTCATTTCATTGATTTTTAATTGAAGGTCCGATTAAAGCTATACTATGTTTCAAATATTTGATAAAATTTCGTATATTGATGAATGTAAAGATAATAGTATGATCAAATATAGAGGTCCTATTCAGTCAAGACTTTCGCGCTTTTACGAAGTCACAGGAATTCAACTGACATGAAAACATATTTCGAGTTTACACATTTCATATCAAAAAATTTCTGCTAGTTGATTCAATACGGCGACAGTGCGTAAAGCCGTACTTTACTGTCAAAATTTTGGCAATATAGTTGACAGAGAGCTTATTGTCAAGTTGAGCACAGTCGTACCACCTTTTTCTTGAAGGTATTAGCGGCACTTTTGACCAACATTTGGTTGTTTATGAATTATCGCTTGCCATATTTCTTTAATTTCGACATTGACTCACTGGCAGATCATCAAAATTCTAAAGTATTTCTAGATGTTTCAAAAACTTCAAATTTTTAATTTTAGGTAGCTTTAAGCTGATAATAGAAGGAAAAAATGAAAAATCCCAAAATATAATTTTAGATTAAAAGTTAGCCGCTACCGATAACTGATTTTCCAGTCGTCAAAAAGATAGTAAAATACAATATGATCGAAAAAAAAGCGACATTAGCTATGGCTATGAAATGAAGATTGCTGTCATTTTATTTGTAAAATTGTATAGAGAATTCATCGATCGTCATTTCCAAGCCAACGGGACGCCTATTTTTATCGATCATACGGTAGAATTAAACGTTTTGATATTGTCAGATTTTATTTTTGTATGAACGTAACAACAATCCTTCAAAGATTATGAATTTTTACTAGTTAAACTTCCTTAACTTCATACAGTGACTCACTATAACCATCATCAAAATTCTAAAGTACTTTTTCTAGTAAATGTCAGAAACTTCAAATTTTGAATTTTAGGTAGCATTAAGCTTATAACAGAAGGCTAGGCTTTTTGATATTTTTTATTGTAGTTCGTTAGAATTAGAGTTTTACTTTCACTTTTAAATTTATACTAGGTGTTATTTTTTTTAAGATTACATATAGATTTGTTATATTTTGCATTGTACATTTATTGTTGATTTGTGCTTATGTTAGCTTCATTTATTATGAATGGTCTGAATTTTTTAGTGTACACAATTGTGTTTAATTTGGGATTTCCTGTTAGACAATAAACTATTATTTATTAACAATAAATGTAAAGTTTATAAATTATTTTGCTAGCCAAATTTCTTTAATTTTGACAACTAATACTTCTATAACTTAAATATAAAAATTACATCAAAATTCTTAGATAAATCTAGAAGTTCCACAAACTTCAAATTTTGAATTTTAAGTATAGTTTTATGCTTATAACGAAAGGAAAAAATGAAAAATCTGGA